>NW_022475091.1:38541-159510 GCF_009193445.1 Aspergillus pseudotamarii | reverse complement strand
CCCCAAACACCTTAAACCCTTTCCCCCCCCCCCCCTCCCCCCCGCAGCCCCCAATACAATCATATTCACCGCCGCCTTACCAACCCGATAACTCCATCCCCAGTCCCCCCAGCTATATGATACACAGAGAGAACCGGGATCGCAGGATAAGCATGGACAATAGAACCCCATACTCGAATCGTTGGACATCCGGGACAATGGCAGGAATATTACGTCCCCATCACGACGAATGTCCCGGTCACATTCATTCGTGCCTAGGCTTTTCTGGACAGAGAGCACTGTGGATGGTTGTCAGTCATAGTGACTATGTGTAGATGTGTTCGTGGTACGGCTATGTCTGATCTGTACTCCGAAAAAGTGGGATGGATTGTCCAGAGGGGGTAGTTTGTCGTTTAGTTATTTGATGGGTGGCAAAAAAAAAAAGAAAAAGGATAAGTGAGAGACAGAAAAAGAAAACGAAGGGTATTGTTTGGTGGTGATGATTGTATAGATTATTGCATACTTGAGTGTATGTAAAAAAAAAAAAAAAATGCATCATCCGTGAATCGAACACGGGCCTCATCGATGGCAACGATGAATTCTACCACTAGACCAATGATGCTTCTTATTTGAAGGACTCTCCGTTTTAAATTATATTAATGAAGATATAAAGTGTATTGATTTCCATAACCCTTGTTCTCACGCTATACATTGTCGTGTGGCTTTGGAGCTCTAACTTGTCTTCTAGGATTATTGGTTGGTTTACTTATTCTTAGTTTTTGGAGCAATTTCCTACATTAATGCAGTTGTTTTGCTGATAGATGGTAGAGTTCTGTTTTGTGTGTGGAATGTGGACAATGTATGCGAATGTATATAGTGATACCGCTGTGGGTTACATATAAATATTGGATAGGCGTAATCTCTATTAGACTATGTTACCAATCACTGCAGCCAACGAACATAACGCGAATTGAGGATTGTAGTTAAAAACACCATACTGAGCATAAACCCAGTAAGCATTATCCAGACGCATACAGGAATGAAAGTGCAACATAAGTCAATGCATGATTATAATGTTCATAATGCAGCTAAGTGTCCAATCTCAATAACGCCGACCAGTCATGCCAACGCATAAGTCTACTCCTACTAAAACAAACCAGAATAAAAAGCCACACGGTATCAAAATAAACCCATGCAACAGACACTAATTGAAACTCCACCCCCCGTTAAGTCGCAAACGCTGTCGCTCAGCAAGATCCCGTCGGATTTCTTCCTGAGTGAGTGCATCAGTACCAGCCCAATTTGCACTGCTGGTGCGTTCGCGGAATTTCTTGATCCTCTTGTCAGCTTTGAACGTCTCCTCCAGCGAGAACGGAGCAATGGGCCCGAAAATGGAATCCGCTTCCAAGCCCTCCTGCTGCCGCAGAATCGATTCGAGCTCCTTGGGCTGAGCCCATTTCGGCACGGGGAGCATCTCGGCATCAGAGTCCTCGTCTTCACTGTCAGTTGCGATCTCCGGCAGATGAATGTTCTCGCCATTAGGATAGTTCGGCGATGGCTTGTGAGCAGCCTTCTGAGTCGAAGAACTGGCAACTGGGGTCTTATGCGTCGCCGGCTGAGGGGCGTTCGACGGCTCCGCGAAGGGTATCTTGCCACTCGCGTACTTGGCCATGTCCATCGGATGCGCAGGTCGCTGTGATTGAGTAGACTTGAATATCGAAGAACCAGGCTGTGTATGGCCATACATGGAGGGCTTTGTAGGTTCCTAGTCACGTCAGTACCCATGAGAAAAACCTCATCAAGAGCCGTTGAATTCTTACCTTGCGGATCATCGACTCTTTACGGATGTTCGACTGACGGATCGGCGGGGCCATCGTAGGTCGCATCACGGGATTGTGCTCGTCCTCCGTTCTCCTTCGCTTAGTTTCGCCAGAAGGCTGCATAGCGCCAGGCTTCGGTGCTGCGGAGCGATGACCTGGCTCGTCATCTAGCCCTCTCTTGGGTGGTTTGGCCGGATTGGGCTGAGGTGGGTTGATTGTGCGGTTGTACGGCTGCATGGAGCCCAGTCGTGAAGCGGGACGAGCAGCCTGCGAAGCCGGTCTTTCTGGTGGATGCACAGTGTTCTAATATTCACCATCAGTATCGTTCTCAAAACCAACACATTGGCACTAGTATTGGGCTTACCATCTCGGGTTGCTGACTACCCTGTCTCTCAAGCCTGCGGGCATTCTCTAGTCTCCGCTTCTCGATGGCTTGCATCTGGGCGGCTTTCTTAGGGTCCTCGGAAGCAAGTCGCTCTCGACGCTCAGCCTCCGCGCGACTGCGCATCTCTTGTCGACGTGTTTCCTCTTGTTGCTGAGCAGCACGCTTGCGTTCCAACTCGCGTCTTTGTTCTTCTCTTCGGCGCGCTTCGCGTTCCTCCTGCTCTCGCTTTCTTTCACTTGCGAGCTGGGCTTTTCTCTGTGTCTGGCTAGAGACAGAGCTCTTGAAGCTGCTGTTGGAAGACGCTGTGTGCAAAGATGAGTTGCTCGCCTTCTTCTTCAAGGTAGGTTGCTTGGAAGCGGAAGCGGGAGTGGGTGCCGGAACACTGGACTCCGCAGCACCGGAGACTGAAGAGGAGGCTAAGGGTATTTGACGAGAAAGAGCGCTGCCAACACGGATTGACACGGGCTGGGGCTGAGGCTTCGGCTTTTGTAGAGTTTCTCGGGTGGGCCTGGGAGGGCGTTGCCTGGTTGACTGCTGCTGCTGTGATACAGACGGACGGGCGGTGGATTTCGAGGTTGCCTCATAGCTAGGCTCTGGCTCTCTCAATGAATGTTTCTGTAGTTGTGATATCTTCTGCGGAGTTGGTGCAACCGGAGCCTTGCGGCTTTCATTTTCAGCCGACAGTTTCTCTTGCGCAGCCCTGAGCTGAGCAGCTCTTTGCTTCTCCTTTTCTTGCTGCCGTACCCTCTCTGCCTGCTCTTCTTCCTCCTCACGTTGGCGATCTTCAAGTTCCTTCTGCTTTCGACGCTCTTCCCGCTCAGTAGAGCTTCGTGTTCTGCGGCCTTCTTGTCGCGGGGGGCTGTGGTCCCGCGTTGGTTGTGGCACTTTCCTACTGGTTCTGTCTGGCTCAACACGCTCGCTGCGCTGTACTCTGTGCTCGTCCGGGGAAGAGGCCTCCATTCTTGCAGCCGCAGCAACACCACCAGAATTCGTGAAAAGGCCTTTAGCAGACCTCACGATGGATTGTAATCTGGACTTCGACGCACTCACCAGTCCGTCTTGAGCGATAGGAGAGCCTGTAGGAGTGGTCGACACTTGGCTATCCATATGTGAAGTGGAGGCTTTGGCCTGGTGACTAGGGCGCTGAGGGGATGAATACGTTGGGGTCGAATATTTGCCAAGGACCGCTTCCAAGCCTTGTTTTGCGCTGGATCTCGCTGGCTCTTCAGGGGCTGCACGCTCCTTTCGAGCAACAGAAGCATCATCATCATGGTCAATGCTATGGCTTACATCCACGCCAGAGTGTTTCTCTGGAGCATCTGCTGTCTGACCTCTGGGGAAGTTTGCCTTCGAGGGGGAGCTCAAGGGCCGGATCCAATCGTCATCCTCCATTTCCATGGGCTCTGGAGCTGGCGTTTCGCGAGATTTCTGGGAGCTCGTCTCCGGTTTGGCATCGGCTTTAGATGACGGAAGCTCTGGATAGGTTACCTGTGTTGAGGACAAGCCCTGGACCGCCGGAATAGACTTTGTAGGTCGTGATGGCTGAAGTTTGCCAAGCATACTGATCTTCTCATGCAATCGTTGGGTAGATGACTTGTTGTGCAGCTTGCTGGCTTTTGTGTCTGCGTCCGTGTCTTCCTGGGAGCCCTCCTTATCATCATCGAGGTCCATCTTCTCATCATGTGCCGCATTCTCATCTAGAGCAGCCTGAGTTGATCTGTGTCCACCAGTCTGCCTACCGAAGAAGCCAGAGCCCCCGGTGCTGTTGATCTTGGCAATATCAATATGGCTTGTTCGGGAGATACGGGAACCACCCAGACTCTTCTTCATGAGAGGCTCGCGAGCCGGGAGCGAGGCAAAAGAAAGGCTGCTCTTACGAATCAGCGGGCGATCGGGAGTAGAGCCATCCGAAGGCGAGCCAATATCATCCAAATTTTCATCGTCCAGGGCCATCTCATCCTTTGCGTCATCCTTCTCTTCTTCATGAGGCTCCGACGGCTGGGGAGCGGGAGTTTTCATAGGAGATGATTTTGCAGGTGACGATATTGTCTTTTCTGGTAGTTGAGTTTCTGGTACCTCTTCTGGCTCTTCTGCTTGTTCCGGTTCTGGCTGCAGTGCGGCAGTTGGCTCTTTCGATTCAGGTTTTGCGTCGTCTTCGACATCGGGCTCCGCGTCTGGTTGTATCTCAGGCTCAGACTCAAGCTCAGGTTCAGGCTCAGGCTGCACCTCGTTTTCTGGTTTTGGCTCTGGTTCTTTCGCCTTCGGCAGCGGCTGGGGAGTATGTTCCTTTGTGGCCTCTTTCGGAGTTGAGTCAACTTGCATAGGCTCCACCGTGTTTCCGCGCTGTTGAACGTCCTCGCGGGCTGAGTGGAAGGAAGCGCCCGTGGAGCGGCGGCTAATTGAAGAACGATGTTCCTGTACATCTTTAGGGGTGGGCTGACTGTCGAAGGGCTGAGTGGATGTTTGCGATTCAGGCTGCACCTGTGTCAGAACAACATCGTCATCTTCTTCTTCCTCCTCGCCCTCATCCGGCATTCCATGGTAGCCCGAGTCCGTGTTGTACGTCGTGAAAGAGTTCATGTTCTTGCTGAGATCAGGGTACCGAAGTTGCGGGGCATTCTCTGTAGCGTGCTTGGGTTTTGTAGGTGTAGCGGCCGCTGGAGCAGGAGTAGGCATGGAAACCGGGGCCTTTTGTTTAGCAGGGGAGCGGTGAGGTGTTGGACTTGCAACCTTATCCTCAAACCTATTATGCGACGTTGAAAAGATCTCACTCAAGGGCTAAAGAGGTCAGTAGAGCCGAAGACGAGCCAGGGATAATGGGAAACATACCACTCGGCTCTCGGCCGGATCCCTTTTGCGTGCAGTTCGAGGCGTCTTGCCTCTCAGCTTCCCGGGAGTTTTAAACGCTTCCGTAAAATTACTATGCAGGTGTCAGCACGGGAACGGATGTAGGGGGGTACGTCGGTCGCAACGGACAATTGGTTGTTGGAGAAGATCTCGGCCATATGCTCATTCAGCCAATCCATCTCATGGCGCACCGGGTATTCCACTTCTTCCATCTCTTGATTGAGCAGGTTCGTAAAATTCTCCTTCTCCGTGGAAATCCATGCCGCAGAGCCCACAGGCTTCTGCGCCCTCGCGCCACTAGCGGCCATGACGATGTAAACAAACGCGATTCCCAGCCGGCGGTCAGTTGAGGTCGATCTTCAGATTGAACGAGTGAAACGGGGGCAAACAAAGCCCGAACTAGGATAGCGGCCGGGGCGACAGCGGCATTGAAAGTTGGCGTGGAGTCGGTGGATATTGGTTGTCGTCGGTGGGCTGAGGATGTCCGTCGTCGGCAAGAGTCGAGGCATCAAAACATCGGGAAACGCGTGAGTCCCACCTACACACGTGACTTTACATCATGTGTGCCTGATTGTACAGGCATGAATTTTCCGGGTCTTATCGGCATGCTTGTCAACAGTCATGGTCTAGTATATGAGACCGAGTACGAATATATGAATTTCCTATTCCTTTTATATCAACATTATATTTACTGAGACTGTAATATGCGTGGAATGGATAGTGCACTTCCACTTCCCCGCTTCGACCCCAGTCAAAAGAAAGTTCCTGCGCTCTGCAGCTAATTCTTTCAACAAGTAATTCGATTGAAGATTATTTAATGGGTTCAGCAATTCGATTCGCAAGAGCTTTCCGGATGTTATGATGTCATGGTCATGTCGGCGGAATCTAGATCCATATATGTCCGGATTGAGAAATGGCGAAACGAGTCACGTTCTGGGAGTCAAGATAAAGAGATCTGTACCTGAAGAAGCCGAGGGAATGAATTTAGGTGTTACCAGATGTAGTCAGTTCATCCCTTGGATTTTGTAGTGCATGCTGGTATCTTGCGGTGTAGGGTAGTAAAGTCAATGTCCCTTACGTCTAGCATTTGTATGTGCCTTAGGGTTTTTCATCCACGGCCATGGGTTTCTCGCTAGGGCTATCTATAGATACCCATCTACTGAGGAGAACCTGAAGGGCTTGATGGCTAGTAAAATAATGCTAATCGGTTGATGCTGAAGTTCTAGCGACAATCTGCGACTCTGTCCGGTACTATTAATCGTACTGGGCTCAAGCTACCCGTGAACTAACTACAGCGAAACCTTCATGACTGAACTGATAGAGCAGATTAACCGAGACAGCTTATGGCAACGTGTTTGAGTGAGGAGAAAGCTCTATAAGTAAGGATTCTGGAGTACCTTGGTTCATTCCTTTAGGAATCGTGGCACTGGCATGAATATTTCAATCAAAATAGAAGTCAAATGTGTTGGACTCACATCCATCTGCACCTCGTAGCTTGCTTTCTTCCATGAAATAGATATGGCAATACGGCCGGCCTTAGGCATCGGAATGCGGCCCAAGCATCGTCGGACGTTGAGAAGCAAAGACGTTGTTTCAAACTCGTTGACCGACAAATGAAGTCAAGAACGCAGGTCGAAGATCCTTGAAACCGACATGCTTTGTCCGACTGCATTCAGAAAATCATGCCAAACGAGCAAAAGCGGTGTTCGAGGCCCAAGCTGTATCGCGCATCTGACAACTCACCCGGGGAATCGATCAGATATCGTCTCGTTGGGCAGGGTACGCAGCTCTCCACTAGCCACGTTTGCAACGCTCAAAAGGATCGCAGCGCTGGCTACAACATCATGGGTTTCTAAATATACGGGAGACACCGCTCATCGCATTCGATCTACCTCGGAAACGATCGCCCGTCATGAATTCTTTGCTAGAAGCACCACATCTGTTTGGACACGATGTATAGCTCCTAGACAACAAACCTACCGTTTTGCTGTTGGATTTGGAACATCCAGGATGACTGAATTCTGAACCCGGTCTGGAGTGTTGATTGGGAATCATCCTCCCGCACAAATTGCTTCGAGACCAACTTTACATGCAGCACGGTGCGGACCGCTAGTTCCTATAAAGTCAGTCAGTAGCTCGTCTAGAGCCGCTCAGAGCTGCCACCTAAGGAACCAGGAGGCTTAATATTTCACACTTGTGACTTGTCCATTACCGCCCGTACAAGAACAACACGATGTTTTTTTTCAGCTTCTTTTGTTTAGATTTTATTTTATTTTATTTTGTTTTTAAATATCCCCCCCCTCTGTTCTTTCTTCCTTGGAGGGTTCCCTTGTCTTCCTATTTTCTATTCAAGTGTTTAGATCAACCACTTGCGGCACGCTAAACATTTAAGTCGGAAAGTTAAGTTGGCAGCTCAGTTCATAAGGAAAGTAAAAAAAGATCACATGTCTATTGGTCTGGACTGGCGGAAAGGAAGAACTAAAAAGGGAATTTGAGACACACTAAGAAAAGGAACCGCGGTAAAGGTACCGTAATCCTTACGTAGCGGTTCGTTTGTTTCAAACAATGACGATGATAGGCAGTCATTGCAAAAATACCTCTTAAAAAAATATTTAAAGAAATGAAAGCAAAGAAGATCCGAAATAAAAGTCAACAACAAAAAACAACGCTTGGAAATACTCCATCGACATAGTGTCATCTGTGAAGACAATCAACAGACTAATTAACAGTATTTCTTTTTGAGCAAAGAAAAGAAAAAAAAAGCGGCGTAGACGCCAGTCAGAAGAGAAATTCCATTGTAGTTCGTAGTAGGTTTCCCTCACACGACCCTTTCAGGCCCCTAGGCTCTCTCTCTCTCTCTCTCGCTTGTCAATTGCATCACCCTCCTCCCTCACCTTCTCCTATCTTCTTCTCCCTCACAGGCCCCCCAGAACTCTTACCCTGCACCCCCTCTTTTCTTCTTCTCTTTCGCTCTTTCTCTTCTTGATTACTTCATTCAATCCCTCCACGATACAAGTGGTGCCTATTTTAATCCTCCCTTTCACCTTTCTCTTTTCTGTAATTTCTTATCTTACCCAGCGTCAGGGCTGCACAAACATCTTTCCGACATGGCCGACAGCACCAGACCCGGCGATGTGAGCTATCCCGACACCAATGGAAGCAGTAAGGTAGGCGGGAAATCCATTGGATCGTGATTGACTGGCACAGGAGCAATAGCTGACGGAATCTTAGTTTTCCATTCTCAAAAACTCCCCGAAAAGGGTCATTGGAAACGGTTCCACAACCTGATGCTAACCACTTATCGTTAGGTATCAAAAATGCCGTAACTAATGGTAATTCGACAACACCCGCGATGCTAAAAAGCCAGTGGCCAAGGGACAATGGACCTGACAGATTTCTTAATAGGGCCCGTTGTTGATCACATCAAGTCGGAAGCAGCCCGTACCGAACAAGAGCTACGCGAATTGAAAAACGCTCGTGTGACGCCCTCGACCACAACTGCGACCGGCCAACACCTGACTTGTATGTGGTGAAGCGAGTCCACAACGCCACGAAACCACGGCTAATTCGTTCCAGACTACCACTCCCTGTTGTACAGCCTCCTGAGCGTGAGTGAGCCATTGCACCGTGATAGACCCTTTCAACCTAACCGGTGACCAGTGGGAACAACCCCGAGCTACCGCTGCTTCGTTTGCGACCGTCGTGACTTTTATTTTCGCCGCCCGTTACCTGCCTCTGCTCCGCTGGTTCTTTAAGTTCATCTACGTGGCTTTAGGATGTGAGTTGCGATCTCCCGTTTGAGAGAAACGGGGCAATAATTGACCTGTCTAGTCACCGCTGCCGCGGAGCTCGGTGGTCGACTCGTGCTGTCGCAGGGCCTCGCAAGCTCGTTCCGCCCTCGGAAATACTACACCATCCCGAAGGAGACCATCGAGGGAGTCTATGAGGACCTCGAGCAGCTCCTGAACTTCGTTCTCCTCGAATTCCAGCGCATCCTGTTTGCCGAGAACATCGTCCACACGGTCGCTGTAAGTTGTGAACATATCGATGTAGAAGTGCCCTCCACTAATAAATTTCTCACCCGGACAGGCGTTCGCGGCCGCCTTCAGCGCCTATTGGTTGATCAAATGGCTTCCATTCTGGGGCCTGTCTCTGATCGCCGTGATTATCGCTTACATTGGACCTCTGGTCTACATGAACAACCGTGAAGTCATCGATGCACAGATTGAGCACATCCAAGAAGTTGTTAACTCCCAGGCCCACCAACTGAAGGACCTTGCTGAGGAACGGACCTCCCATGCGACGGGCTTGATGAAGCAGTACGTGGATGACTACAGCGCCAAGGCCCAGGGATATATCGGCCAGCGTCGCTCCGTATCGCCGCAGATGGCCAAGGTTTCCACCCCGGAGCCCGTGATCAAGAAGGAGATCGACACCGAGCCCGCATTTAAGACTACGGATTTCCCGGAGGCACCCAAGGAGGAGCCCGTGGCTGTGAAGGAGGAACCCGTGGCGGTGGCGGAGTCGATTGAGCATCCTGCCGTGAACGCGGAGAAGGAGCCCCTCCTGGCGGCTTAAGATGCCTCGGCCATTTTATGTCTTGCTCGATCGGCCACCCCACCAATGATCGAATCGGGCGATGGGGATGCTGATCGCGCAAGGGCTTCCTTATTCGGCACTGTTTTGTGGGACACGCCCGACCAAAATTGTACTGAATGTTGAGGTATAAGGATGGAAAAATAGGCGTGTACGATGGTATGATGCGGCTTGAAGGTTTGACTTTTTAAAATTCTCTATTGCGCCGAAGATATTGTCTTTTCTTTTTCCCCATTTCGTTTTTCAGCTCGACACCATTTTCATCTTTATTCTCGTTCGTACCTTCGGCCTTTGTATGTACATCTTTGACGTTCAATTGAGCCTTCTAATTTTTCTGCTTTTCATTATCGGGGAAAATAATACTAAGGTCCTATAGCGGGCGAAGACATACGGAAAGACAAACACAAAGTAGGAGAAGACACAACAAGGGAAAGAAAAGGGTGGGAAAGAACGAGAAACACACAGGGACAGAGGCAAAAAAAAGTACTTTCAGGAGATTGCAGATATTGTGCGACGCACTGGCTGTGCTCATCTGAGATGCAACTGGTGTTCCGGGGATTTTTCTACGAACATATGTAATTTTTTTACCGTTGCAGCCGCGGACCTCGGCGTCGTCTCACCATATCCCCAATCTTATCAATGCGACATGACTCTCTTCCTGCAAGACTCTAGCCCGGGATTCGAGCCATGACTGTCCGCGTTTGACAACAGAGCAGACCAGGTACCTTCGCCCGTACACCTTTCCACTGTCCCAGGTCGAGAGATGTCGCACAAGTGCTGCCAGGCTGTTTCACGACGCAACTGCATCTCGTGTCAGGCCACCAGGGCTGGGATGCAATGGAATTGTATTCTATATAGCTCTGAAGGTCTCCCCGGCCCTGAAGAGTCGACCATCGTAAATTCTATAGAAATGGAAAATGATATCGACGTCATTGGCTGAGTGTTCCATGTCAGCTGACCAACCGGACAGGAAGAGAAGTTTGTTCTGTTTGCACCGCCGCTTTTTGGTCACTGAGCAGCCGGGAAGCGTGGAGTAAGCACAAAAGTGCCTGCCTGAGCTAACATCATGTACTAATCATGTTCATAACTAAAGACGATGGGAATATTATTTTAGGAGCTTGGGGCAGTTCAAGCACTTTACTGCAAGTTTCTCTCATCATCTGGGTGAGCAAAGCTGCAACAAGTTTTGTGCTACCTTCCTATAACCTGAATTGTCCGAGCCGATATAGAAACGGTATAGACCTTCGTGATTCGAACTTAGATGAACCTGCGTACCACCTAAACATATCCGCCGGCAACCTCTAAGACTTCAGCTGAAAGGCAATACTCACCTCGTCTAAGTCTCTATAGGAAGAATTAGGTGGTCATCCTGGCATTCGATGAGGTGTCCCAAAGAAAACAAGTCTCTGTCTTGCAGACTTAGTTCTCAGCACTTCTAGTTTCCATTCAGCGATCTAACGTCTATAGAAGTTGTTAGTTTTAGTCTTCTTGTTTCCAGCTCACGTACTTGTTTCACGAGTATACTCCCCTAAGCCATGGCACAACAATATGTGTGATGGACCGGATAGTGCTAATCTGGTGTAGCAAGCCACCCGCCTCTTTCAAAATACTCTCCCGACTAGTACCGACAGTACAGAGTAGGTTTAAACTTGTATAATATAGATAACCATCCCAGCTATCCATGTCCGGTGCCAGCCCTATCTGCCTCGAATAGTGAAGGAGATTGTCCAGAATGTCGGCGTCGGGAGCCCCCTCCCCCACAATACTCGTTAGTCGATGCAGGACAATATCAAGGCCATATTGTTGATTTTCCCTTCCAAGGAGACACTCACTCACCCACTTTGCGATCTGGTAACGGTGTGTACTCGAACCCCTAGGTGGTGGATAGGCAGCTACACCCACCTCACGGAGAAGTAGCTCATTGCGCGGAACGAATCCTGCGACGCCGGCCGAGGAGACGAGATGAATGGGGATGCGACGTGGTTTTGCGAGGTGAACAAGCCTAACGGTTGAGCCCACGTTGGTCTTTTTCAGTGAGCTGTACGATTTCAGGAAGGACACATCAGCACCGTTGTGGACGATGATGGCTTTTGATGCAAGTGACCGAGCCGTTGTGATGTCTAGCCCTAGACGGAGAAGAGCCAGGTCTCCGGTATGAACGATGATCTTGGGAGACCCTATCGCTTCTAACTTCTCCATGGATGTTTGAGAGCGAACGGCAATACAGTGCACTTCGGATACCGTAGAAGACAAAACGAGGCCTTGGAGAACTTGTTTCCCAAGGAATCCGGAAGCACCGGTGATGATCATGATTTTGCCAGCATCGCCAGTTATACTGGAAGGATCAGCTTCGAGATTGGCGTATTCCAGATCCTGATCTGATTCCAGTACGCATGCCTCGTCCTCCCATGCAAAATACTTGAAGAAACCGAATGATTTGATGAGAGTCGCCGAGCCATCGCTTCAGGTGAGCAGGACACAACCAACTCCACCACGGGAATCTGGACTCCTAGCCGTTCTTTAATGAATGATTGTAGCCGCACTAGGGAAAGGGAGTTGCCTCCAGCTTCGAAGAAATCAGTGTCCTTGGCGATCTTGAGGCCCTTTGCCGCCGTGTCTGGGAGGACCCACGTGTCGCCAGTAATACTCCTGCTATTACAATATAAAGTATTCATCACGAACTCTAGCCATTCCCTAAGCGTTCTAATTCCAGTACAATTGCTCAAATTCACCCAGGAGGCCCGATATTTGCACCGTGGTCGAGATGCTCCTACACCTTCACTTCCTCGACAACCTCCGTCTTTCTCTCCTCAAACCCAAACTCCGTATTCAACTCGTTGCGTAATATAAGACCTCCGAAGCAAACAAAGACAAAGGCACTCCAAGTGCAGCAAAGGCAATCCCGACCTGCCACACAAGCTTCAAGCTGTCCACATACACGCTCACAACCTGCGCTTTGACCACGGGCGTGTCGTCGAACGATTCCATGAATGCTTTGGTAGTAGATTGGTATGCACCTCCGCCTACAGGGACGCTCTGCAACCGCGGTTTGCCTGACGAAGTACCCATTGATTGCCCAGACGTATAGTAACTGCGAGTCTAGTTCGTGGGATATGGTGGGCAGGACAGTGAAAAGAATGGTCGAGTCAAGGGCACTCAGCAAGCCCCCGATGCATAGACCGGGGAATATAGCCCAGAACCGCCATCCATAGCCCTTCTTGACAGGTTTCTGCTCGTCTGGGATGGGTTGGGCATCAGTGCTGCTCGTTGTCGGCGTGTCGTTCTCGACAGCAGCCATGATAGTCAAATGGCAAATCGGTGAATCGAGTCAATTGATAGATTTGCCCTTACGAAAAGCAGTAGCCAGGCTTTGATCTCGGTTTCATAGGAGTTGGCTTGAATATAAAATAGTATCTTCGGCGGACTTCCATTTAGGGTAAAACCCACCGAATACAAGAAAAAAAAAAAACAAAGAAAAAAGAAACGGAACCAATGGGAGAGGATAATCACTCGCTTAGTAGTAACTCAACTAAATACACCTCCAGATTCTCTGGTTTCGCCGTTGGTGATCAGGTTCCTGTCGCAACTGGAGGAAAGTTAGATGTGTGTATAGAAGTACATTAGGGCTTGGAGAATGGTTACTCCAGCACATTGAAATTATAAAATTGGAACTCCTGGGAGGTAACCATTACTTTCGATCCTCACCGGATTGGATCAGAGACCTGTATAATGCGCTTCGGGGCACAATGATACCTATTTTCTCCCTATGTATGTACATAGTTCTACAGGCGAGCATTGCGCTTACAGTCGTAAAAAAGCCGAACCCGCCGATTGCTCTCTACTGAATTTGGGTGATGTTGGACATCCCGACGCCCAAGCTACTCAGGAAAAATGATAGAGCCTTAATCTAGTTCCGAGGTGAGATTCAGGCCACCGCGCACTTTCCCATACAAGAAATCCAGCCAGAAAACAGCCCCAGGCCGGCACATCCACCAAGGCGCCCCGAATCAGATTCATTCGACACCATCGACGAGGAATCTCCGTGATTCCTGAGCTGTCTTGCTTCTTAGTTGAGTTTAGGAGATTCATTGCTTGAGGTCCCCAGAGCATGTGTGCAATGCTGAAGAGGAGTCCGAGGAGATACAAGACGAAGGCTGCGATACTAGTATGCCACAGATGGGCCACCGGGAGATCCACAATGGCCGTGCACCAGGTTAACGGGTATATGATGGAGATGAGAGTCATGCCCCGGTTGTACCATACGGTGATATAGGATGGGAGAAGGTGATCGGCAACTCCGACGACCGAGGGCTCTAGGTAGGGTTTGAAGTAGAGGTCCTCGGCGATTGTGAAAGTAAGATAGGACGAGGTGGTGAGGAGAGGAAGAACGCGAAGGAAGACTAGTGCTGCCATCTTCACTCAAGCTGATGCTTTTCCAACCTATTGAGTGTTGTTGCCGCTGTATTTCCTCGGGAATTCTCTTATACCTAACTCATGTTTTGACTGATCTGCATAAATACACATTCGGCGGGTTTTACCAAAAGCGGTTAGAGGAGGACGAGTCCATTCATTCAAATGGGTTCATCCATTCGGTCCCAACTATGCTACTCCCATTTCTCACTCATGTTTGTTTGATGGAACTTTGACCGAGAAGAAATGAACCGCCCATATGATCTGATTGTGTATGGTGCCACCGGCTACCTGGGGTCTCTGGTGGTGCAGTACCTGTGGGCTCATGATCCACCAGCCATCCGATGGGCTGTTGCTGGCCGCAGCGAGCAGAAGCTGGCAACCCTTGTGGACTCATTAGACCAATCCCAATCCCACCGCAGGCTGCCTCATATTATGGTGGCCGCCCTCAGTGGCGAGGACTTGGGGCGCATGGCCTCCCAAACACGCCTTGTGCTCAACACCGTCGGAGTATGTCTCCTACTGTCTACCGCGCTGTAACCAAAACGGCTGACAGTATAGCCCTTTTGCAAATATGGGACACTTGTTGTAGCAGCCTGTATAGAGCATTCCACGGCTTATGTGGATTCAACGGGGGAACACATTTGGACGCAGCAGCTGGCAGCACAGTGGCACGAAAAGGCGATGGCCCACAAGGCAATTGTATTGCTCCCCGCAGAACGATGTACAAACAGATGATTGACGGAGCAGATTATCCCACAATGCGCCGTGGAGTCAAGCCCCCCGGACCTTATGACGCTCCTTCTGGCACGGAAACTGCGCCGTCCGCTTGGGCCCATATTCTTCACGATTCAGCATTCCTGGACCGGTTACAGCGGGGGAACCATTGCAAGCATCCTCGCTGGTCTAGAGACGTACTCGCTCCGGCAGATGATGGCTGCCAGTGCGCCACGCGCGTCCTGTATCCCAGATACCGGACCACATCGGCCTCATTCCGTTCCGAACCTCCCCGTCCGGCGGGATCACTTTCTCGGCGACCTCACCTTCAACCCCTCCGCGATGGCGGATCGAGCTGTCGTCATGCGCACCTGGTCACTCCTACAGCGATACGGGGGCCAAGCCGAACAATATGGGGACCGATTCAGCTTCCAGGGCTATACCGCTGCGCAGAGCTGGCTGCAGGCGTGGTCTTCGTTTCTCTCCATATCCCTCGCGGTTTTCTATATCCTGCTATTTCCGCCACTCCGGTGGCTGCTTACACGGCTCTCCCCGCAACCGGGAACAGGGCCGCAGTTGAAACCGGGGGAGAGACATTTCGTGGAATGGAAGGCCACAGTCGCAGCGGATGGGACTGATGTAAGTGAACCCAGCGCCTTGGGTGCCATGCGCATGGATACGGATGTGTATAGCGTCTGCGCGACTTTAGTTAGTGAAGCCGCCTTGACCCTGCTGCAAATCTTGGAAGGAAACGAAGAGGGCTCGATGGCCAAGAAATTGGGAGGCGGGATTCTCACCCCGGCATCGTTGGGGATCTCATACGTGCAGCGGTTGGAAAAGGCAGGATTGCAGTGGAAGGTGACTGAAATCAAAGGAAAAGAGGAACAGGGGCAGGAGCAGCAGCAGCATTAGTAATAGTAGTAATAATAGAAGTGTCTGTATTACTTTAAGATTCCGATGTCAAGTTCAAAGACACAAGGCGATAATTATTCGCCAACGGCATAAACTACCTTCTTCCCCCTCACCAGTCCACATCTCAATTCCTCAATTCCCTCCAGAATGCCCCGCTATCCGCCTGGCCGAAGAGATGCAGGGTGGGGTCTTAGGAGGCCCTTCTCGACTAGCTGCTCTACCTGTGCATACCACTGAGCTGCCCACTTGTAGTCCCCCGGCGGCTCGCCGAAATGGCCCTTTCAGATCCACCAGTTTCCCAAAGATGGTCAACGTCATGACCCAGTCTGTCTGCATGTCCTTGCGCGCGGTCTGGACACGGGTTGCCGGTGGTTTCAGGGCAACATACCGCCCCCCACAACCGCCCATGGCAGCATATCAGATCTTCATGCTATCCGTGGAGGTGATGCAGTCGAGAATCAGAGATAATCTACCCTTAGTAAAAGCACGGATAGCCACCCCACACGATGCAGCGCGATAGTCGAAGGCTTTGACAGCCCCATAGGACTGCACAAGGGCGCTGTGGCCAGGCGAACAGGTCGTGATTGGACTATATCACGCTCTATTCGTTATCATTGTTAGCACTTCCTGGGAAATACTTTCAGCATCTGTCTAGGGTTCATACAGTTTGGCCAGTTGAATCGCCATAGTCCCTGTGGCAGTACTGCCTCCATACAGCAGGATATAAAGACATGTACTTGCTTTTCTGCTCCCTGTACCCCGGCTAGCCTCATCGTCATCATCGTCATCATCATCATCATCATCACGTAGAGTCAACTCCCTCAGAGCAGTCTCTAACGAAATGCCCAGATCCCGCAGTGCCCGCTGTTACTACCCCAGCCCCGAGACATGCCGCTTCGGCCATACTGACGTGGTTCTCGACGACCCGCATGACTAGGTCTTCGGGAACGCTCACGTACTCGGGGAACACCCCGGCCCATTCCCCCTCCCCCACATGTGGATCCAACCCGTAGAGGAAACCACAGACGGAGTCTCCAATCCGCCACTTACGCACGGCTGAGCCGATGGCCACAATCCAACCGCTGAAGTCGTTGCCGCCCACGGTGCCGACTGGCGGAGAGAAATCTATCATCTTCCAGTTACATGGGTTCAGAGCAACGAAGGATACCCGGATGAGAGCATAAAATAGAGGTAGAGAGGGTTGTGTGACGGTAGATGGTGGGTGGTGTTGAGGGTGTATTGCCCTTCCGTGAGGGCTGTGAGCGCGCTCTGAAACTCTGAAAAGGCCATTATGCTTAGATAGATAGAGAGAGAGAGAGAGAGAAAGCCCCTGGCGTGAAACGGATGATCTGCGACCTGTCGGGTACTGTGAAACCTGTATAATTCAAAAGACCGTCTTTCATTCCCCTTTGGGCTGGGGTCTACAGCATGATGCTTAGGGCTTACAACTGTTGTTCGGCGTCAGGCCCGGTTCGGCATCGGTGAGTTTTACTTCATTTACTAGGAAACGCTTATAAGCTTCAATCGAACCTGACTTGCCATGTGGACAGATATTTGGCTTCTTGGCAACGATTGTGGAAGAGTAACTCTATTTTCTAAATATGCATGCTCTTCTCTAGCTCCTTCTTCAGTTGTCGGAGTTTTCTCCGCAACAGCCCAACCTTTCCCCGGCGGTTTCCTGGCCCCTCCCCTTGGACCACAAGCTCAATCATGGCAGGGCTGATTAATCCTCTACTAGCTCCAGCTCGGTCCCCTTCGCCGACTACCGAATCCCTTCGACGGGACTCCCCATGCATCTGAGTAAATAAGTAGGATCTACTCTCCTCAGACCGGGGTCGCTCGCGAGTCAGCTCGTATTCCCATTCGTCGACACCGAGGGCCCGTTCAACCTCGGTGAGCAGGTAGGAAATCACCTGGATGGCCATTAATATCTGCAGGGCACCGTAGTTGGTGGGCTGGAATCCACCCCACTGCAACGGTGGGATAACGGGGTGCATCCTTTGGCGATAGTCCGGGCCCCCCGCCATCGATTGCACGGAGAGTGCGTGGACGAAATGCGACATCTGTGTCAAGACGGTCATGTAAAGTTCGAGAATCCGCGCGTAGCCAGTGGTAAAGAGAAGGGCGGTAGGTAAATCGCAGCCTTCTGTGCGGCCCGGACGGTCTCCTCGCGTCGTGCTAGAAGAAGCCGTAGAGTACGGCGGAGGCATGTCACGCGGCGGGGAGAAAGGAGATGATCCCTGGCTGGAGGTGTCGCTATCGGGGTGCAAGACGTGCGACGGGCGCCATGATGGTGCTTGACCTATGGAAGAGGGACGACCGGTGGAGGACGAGGTCGACGTTGACGCAGGTGGTGGGGTGGGCAGTGAGGCGAAATAAACGCGCGTTTGCTTTGCCATGTCGATAAAGCGCTGTGTTTTCTTAAATGTGTCGATCAATGGATACCCATGGGCGAGCGTGTCGTCCGGCTGGTCACCGCTACAGGTGCTTAGTTTAGTGATCACAGCGGTTGGTGACGCAAACATCGGACCCCATGGCTCGGCGTGAAGAGATTGCTCGAGGTCGAATAGCGACAGGTTGACGTTGGAGAGCTCTCGGGTGATGTCCTGCAGAGAGTCCAATCCCGAGGGTGCGCTTCTATCGTCCGGGATTCTGGGTTGAGTCCCCAGCCCTCCTAATCCATTGGCGGGCAATTGGAAATAGTCGGCCAAATTGGGCATCGGAGGTACGCTGTCTGGAGTCCACAAAGAGGGGAATAGTAGGTTCTCCCGCGAGCTATCACGCGGACTTGAAAAGCTGAAAATATCGGACATGTTCCAGTCTGTAATGGATGGAGGCCCTGATGGCGGTACCTCTGATATCCCGACAGCCAGGAGGGTGGGCTGAGGACGGTTGTTGTGGTCGGTATGAGCGAGAGTACTGACAGAGCTGGAACGAACATGCTCTCGCGCACTGTCCGGATGACCATCCTCTTCTGGTGTCATTTCTAGAGCACTTAACGATCGTTTGCGACGCTTCTCCCGCGCATTACTACGCCTGACCAGCGTTTCCCCGGCAGTAGTCTTTGCTGGGCGGCCGCTCCGCGATGGAGGACTCCAGATACACTGGCGGTTCAGACGCTGACATCGAATACACACAGTGCAATTTTCTAGTTTTGTACAACGCAACTTTTGAGCATGACACTGGTCGCAGGCAACGCGGCGCGCAGACGGATTAACAATGACTCCTACATGAGGCGGCATGGTACATACTAGTAGGTAAGGAGGTAACCGGAAGAAATAAGTAGAAAAAAAGCTGGATCGGAAGAAACGCCCTTGCCTTGTGACTAGTTTATCCCAACTTGATTTCATAGCCCAAAGATGGAGGCTTCTGGAGTACCAGGTGTGTGCTCAGTGAGCGATCAGTGAGTTGTCCTTTGGTGCTTACATCTGGGGCGCTCACGTGGTGCCCTTTGCCCTTACAAAAGTGGCGGCATTTATCCGCATCGGGCAAGCCGACGGGACCTCCATTGCAGCAAAAGACTTCAAGGATAGTACATTACTAGTCTGACTACTGTTCAACAACAGTGCCAATCCATCCAATCGCTTCCTTTTACCTGGGCACTTCGTTTGCTCGTAACTGAAATGTTGTACCACAGAGCAAGCCAGGCCCACGTGTGATTGCAGCAGTCAAATTTAAACACGAAAGAATGTCTTACAACTCACGCCGTGGTTTCTTATGTTTAAGCCTCTTTTTTCGAATCCTACTCATTGCTCTTTGGGATCGTTTGACATGCTGTCTTTTCCAGTTAAAGACACAGAGCGAACGGCCTGAATCCCCTCGTGCTTTTGGTGTCACTCCAAACCAGGAACCGTATGTTTCGGATATTGGGCTTCCTTCCTGTTGTTACAGCGTATGTTTTGTCTCAATCCCGAGCCATTTGCTAAGTGACTGGCCAAAGGCATTCTAATATTTCTCTCTACTGTGCTTTCCCTACCCCTGAGCTAGAAGCCAACACCCTCTGCAGAATAGCTGGTTAACCCTGAGCCCGGGATTGCAGACTACTATCGAACTTGGTTTCCCGCAAGAGGTAAGCGATCCTTGTCGAAAAGCCTAGGGCTGTTACCACAAAGGACATAGAGAAAGAAAAGGAGGATTTCCATCAATGTAAACCCCTGAATCAAGAAATTAGCAAGGCAAACATTGCGAAACGACGCCACCATGAGTGGGACTTGCAGAGAAGCCTGCGTGGAAGGTTCTTTGATGCCCATAGCCAAGTTGTCTTAAACATTGGATGCATTTATGACAAATACCTTCGCGGGAACAAACCTTCAGACCAATGTGGAAGTTTTGTTTCAAGGATACCGAGCAACCAGCCTAGTGGGTGGAGTGGTGTTACGCTCGATGAGAGGTGAGGCTTCAGCTGAACTTAGACCAAGTTACTAAAGAGGCATCGCTCATGGCGTGACGTAGCATTGGCTTACAAAGATGGAGAATGAAATGATCCCAGTACTCTCGGTAACGCTCTGTATAATTATTGTCCGCGGCATCGGGGCTACTTTTGGGCTTCGCTCATGGGCTAGCGGTCAACAGTTGCAGGTTCACATGGCTTATCCTAAGCTTTCTCTTCTTATCTTTAGAAAATGCAGACACTAAATTGACTGGATAGAGGCTTGGCCATCGGAGATAACTCATTCGTTGGGAAAGTATGCAGGTATCCGTAAGTGAGACCCTCCCAATGACGGCCTCACAAGCCCGGCACCCATTCGTTTATTGGCCGTACACTCATAGGAGTTAATGTCTCAGCGGCCCTATCCCTCGCTCGTTCTGAGAACGAACTCATATACACAGTTACTTTATACCAGTCGCGGGGTAGCTCGCCTCATATCGCATGGTTGGAAAAGGACTGGCAGAGGATTGCGCACAATTGATTGCGATACAAATGGATAGCTTCAGGTTCGATGGTTCCTCTTCTCGTTTAGGTTTACGCTTACCAGACCGCCGTATCCGTCTGTTTGCATGGCGCGGAGATCAGGATCAACAAAAAAGCAATGAGTGTGGTTTCAGTCCTGCTCGACCAGGTAAGACCGCCACATGGGACGAAAGTGTCTGAAACTGATCTACCCTGTTTCGTTCCTGGTTCTGCGTCATCTCGAAGGGGGTAGCTGCAGGTCGGAAGGTGGAACAAGTGAAGCCTCGAAGAGAAGTGAAATCGTCCTTCGCAAAATCGCCTGCTGGGATCGCAACTGCACAGATCCAGAGCTCGTTGCCGAGTCAAGTTCTATTTTTGCTTGGAGAGTACTTGCTATACCCTATTTGGCGTGAGGTATGGCAGAATGGGTTCGCCAATGCTGTCTGCCCAATCTGATGGGTGCCTCGTGATGCCCCGTTGGCCAAGTACCGGTGAGGTTTTCTTATGCCGACAACTCTAAGACATGAAACCCAACCTAGTTGTCCAGTGGAAGATGTAGCTGTAAGTCTGGCTCACCGCTGCCTTAGATGGCCCATTGCCTCGAACAGGGACGGCTTCTGGCAAACAGAGGAGTTATCTAATCCTTTTTGTCGGATGTCGTTAAGTATCCACTCCGTGGTTCTAGGTTGCGCCGCTGGAGGTACCTGACAAAGGAGATGTTGTGGCGTAGGTTACCTCACACGTTAATATTTGTTATTTTTGTAAATCTATGGTTTATTTTTACATTTCTTGTCTTCCAAGTTGTCAGAGATTCAGATGAATGCCCAGAGTAGCGGTAAGCTTGGATATCTACCCTCATATCCATCTGCTTCCTTTTGCCTCCGTCATTGTCTCGCACATCCCTGATGCGGGCTAGAATCTCTACAACCGTTTATCTGTGGCTGAGGGTCTAATAAGGATCGCTAGTCCTGCGAAGTCAGATAAATCCCTCCCTTATCATCTCGCCACCTTCACCGACTGCGTTATTCGGGACGACACTTCTTCATGCTTCATTAGTACCTGGAACCACTTGCTGCTCACAAACTCTATCGAGACATGGCATCCATAGAATCACTTCTGAACCCGCTTCCTGATGCAAGTCAGTTCTCTCTCCCAAGCCCGGCGCCGACAAGCTCCGACCTGGTTCCTTGCAGTGAACCACGTCAGAAGAGACCAAAGCTCGCGAAGGATGCTCCGATCTTCAACAGGGGAAAGATTAGAGGGGAGCTACGGTATCCACCCTGTGAGGAGCGCAGCGAAGCACTAACCAAAGCGCATCGCGATTTTCAACTCCATCCCATGGGGGATATCGTCGAATATCCTAGACACATACCCTACAACAGCGACAAGAAGTCGTTCCAGGAGAAGACTGGACGAGAGAGCTTTGAAGGTGTGTCGTGCTTATCTATGGACAAAGACAGCGATCCTGATATCCACAGTGTTCCAGTATACGTTCAAGATCCCGGGACAGGAGAAGCAATGGACCGTGACGTGGGACTATAACATCGGGCTTGTCCGCACAACACATTTTTTCAAGTGCCAACAATACTCCAAGGTATGTGTATGCCCATGACACCGGGCGCGGCCTCGAACTCACCGGATGATTTTAGACCACTCCTGCCAAAGTCCTGAATGCGAACCCCGGTCTTCGCGACATCTGTCACAGTATCACAGGCGGGGCGATCGCAGCACAAGGTACCGATCATTTTCCATCACCCATCATTTATAACCAACTAACCTTCGATAGGATACTGGATGCCCTTTGCAGCCGCAAAGGCCGTCGCCGCAACATTCTGCTGGAATATCCGCTACGCGCTCACGCCGTTGTTCGGCCTCGACTTCCCATCTTTATGCGTGCCCCCCACCAACACCAGTCAATACGGACACATGCTCATAGATCGGGAGACCGTGCAAAAAGCCACCGAAACCGCAAACTACTACCGCATGCTCGAGCTCCGCTCTCCGGTAGTCACCTCCCCCGGACCTATCTTCCACCCTCCTAAACTTCACAATGGCGAGCCTGATCGCTCTACCTCATCTCCAGAGCGCAGCACTCCAGACATATACTATGGGACCCCAACCAGTCCGATCCACAACACATTCACCCCGGTGAACACACCCCGCAGCACAGGGGCAGCGTCTTCGAGCCCACGGCAGGTCCTGGCTTCTCTTTCGAGTGTGCGCGGCATAACCACCGACGATAGTTGTTCCGAGGTGACCCATTCTTCTACACCGTACTCAGAGAGCATGGACACACCGACCGAGTGTCTTTCCGACTCTGATGATGAGTATCATGCTAGCGACGGTGCCGATGGCATTGCCGTCGGCAATATCACCCGGCTGCAGAATACCCCAGCGAATGATGATGACGAATACAAAGTTGAGATGCGCGCCCGACGACAGTACAGGTCGGCGCTCTTCGCCCGGGAAGTAAAGGCTGCGCATGCTCTGCTTAGGTTGTGCATGCAGGATGCCACCGGCAGCGATGAGGAATATGTCTGGGTGGACAGGGGAAGGAAGAGACGCAGGGCGTCTGCTTAGCCGGTCTTTCTATGAAGGGTTACAACAGCGAAAAACCGAGACGAGAAATGAATACCATAGACAGGTCGGAGTTTGGTTTTATGTCCTGTAGTCATTCTAATTGAATTAACATTTTATTATGATTAACATATCTATATCTATAATCATCTATCTTTTAGACCATCCAAACATACCTTCATCCCCTACACCGCAACCTACAATCCCCCTTTCCCTTCCTTCTACCCTCTATATCCAGCCCCAAATAAACCCCCCAAAGAACCCTAAGAATCAACCGCAAACCGTGACCACCCCCTAATCCTCTCCCCCCAATACCAAAAAATATACGGCACAGGTGTCATAAGGGCACTAATACACGCCAAGATGGTAAGTGTATACTGCACGCCCAAATTCTTATAAAACGGGATCCCGACAACCGTCATCCCGCCCGCAGCACAATACCGCGAGACAGTCATGAAGCCCAACGCTGAAGCTGCGTAGATGTCATAACTGTCGATTACGTACATGTAGCTAGAGATGAAGACGGTTATGGTTCCGAAGCCGAAGATTGCAGAGGCGATGATGGGGGACCAGATTGAGATCCATTCCTTTATTCTTTGTTAGTATTTGGATTGGGGATGGTATGGTTAGGGGGAGGGAAAGGTTATGACTTACGTAGTCTGTCCAGCCCATCCAGAATAATCCGATAGGAATGAATGGGGCGCCGAGCATGGCGAACCAGAGTCTGTTTTCGGGTCTTGTTGGGTGGGGGGTTTTGGGATTTTGTTGTTCACCCTGTTGTTCTTGTTCACCTTCTACATTGCAAGTTGGATCTGTCCCTGACTGCGAAACCGAAGTTGAAGTATTAGAAGTATTGGAAGAAGCAGCAGCAGCAGCAGCCTCAAACTCCCTCTTAGTCCAAACATAAACAACAGGAACCCATAACCCGGCCGCCGCAATACCGACATACATAGCGACCCAGACAATATTGGTCAGACCCTGACTAAGACCATGGACATCCTGAAAGATAAACGGATAACCGTCAAAGAACGTAAACAGCACGATATATATAACCGTCATATACAATGAAATGAGCAGGATAATTGGTTCGTGAACCGTGAGTGAGAACTGGCGTTTGCAGGCCCCGAGAATCCGTTCGAAGAGGGCAATCTTCTGCACGTCCATTTCGGACCGATACCGTTTGTCTCCGGTGACCTGGCGCAGGTGGGCGGCTTTCCATTTTAAGAGGAGGGGTCCGTAGGTCTCTGGTTGGAAGAGGAGGATTAGGCCCATTATCAGACCGGACATTATGAGCATGATCCAGTTTGTCCAGCGCCAGGAGAGCGTGCCCTGGCCCATGTAGGAGGAGATGACGGGGCCGAAGACGGGTCCGCCGAAGGAGGTGATCGCGTAGAGGGGGAAGGTGAGTGTTTTTTCGAGCGGGTTCCAGAGGTCGGCGATTGTGCCGCCGGCGCAGGTGAGAGGTGGGCAGCCGAAGACGCCAGCGAGGAAGCGGAAGGCGAGCTGGGCGCCGATGTTGGGTGCGAGGCCGCTGGCCATGATGAAGATCATGAAGAGGGTGAGGGAGCCGATGTAGACGGCGTTGCGGCCGAGGATTTCGGATAAGGGTCCTGAGACGAGAGAGCCGGCGGCAAAGCCCAGGAGGTAGATTCCTGTTGCGAGGGAGGCGACGACCTCACTGACGTTGAAGGCAGCGGCGTTTTGGGGTATCACGGCGGATTCGATGGATGATGCGGCACCGACCGCGAAGGCGAGGGCGGAAACGATCAGGGTGGCCGTGATTCGTGTTGTCATGCTATAGTGGCGCGGATTCATGGGATCCTGGTCCTGCTCCCAGCCTACGAGGAAGACTGACGAAGGCACCCCACTACTGCTGTCTGTGATGTCTCTGCGCTGTACGCCTGGCGGTAGCGCCAGTGGTCGCGATTCAGGTCTCTTCTCCCAGACCGTCTCGTCATTTTCGCTGGTGTTACCGCTGGTATGTCTGCTTTCGCCTTGTACGCTTTGGCCCCATTCTGGATGGTCGGCAAGCTGTTTGCGCACGGCCTGGCCGATGCGATGGTATTGAAGATAGGACTGCATGGTAAAGAGTCAGTGTTGGCTACCGTCCAGGAAAGAAGAAAACGAGGGGAATCGCACAGTCAATATAGGGTCATTGAGCTGCTGAATAATAGGGCCCTTTTTTTTTTTTTTTTTTTATTTTTTTTTTTTTTTTTTTCTTTTTTTTTTTTTTTTTTTTTTTTTTTTTACTTATCTCGGATTTACAGTGGAGCAATTCGGGAGCTTTAGTGGGTTGGGACCAGTGACAGGGATGATGGTGATAGAATCTAGACGGTGACTGCTGCTGCATAGAAACCCTTGAAAGATTACCTGAAAGGGTTATCGGGCCCGCACCCTAACGCCCGATTTCCCGACTCGGAGAAAAAAGCTTGTCAATCAAGATGTGGGGCTTCGGACTTCACGCCGGCTTACAAATGCCATAAAGTGACTGGTTTTCTGCTCGGTGGTAAATGCCTTATATTACTACTACTCCCTAAGGCCGAGTCAATCCCGAGACCCAACGCCAAGATACAGCATCAAGAAAAACATAAAGAGAAAAGAGAGATATGGAACACAATAGAGAATGGCCGTTAATAGTTTGATACCATCACGAAATGAAATCTAGACGCTCAACGTCTCCCGGTATATCACTTCTTGCTTCACTCGCTGTCCTCCTGGAAATCATCTTCCGAAGCATCTCTTCCGTCCTCGCTGTCATCATCGATCACGTAGGTTTTCTTAGCTGCTGCAGTCCGCCGTGCAGGCCGACCAGCGGGCTTCCGAGCAGGACGCACCTCCTCTTCTTCGTCCGAATCGGCAGCCTTCTTGGCCCCAGCGGGGGAGTCCAAGATATCATTGGCCATAGCGTCAATATCGTCATCGGACAAGTCATCGGCCAATTTCTTCTTCCGGGTAGTGGTCTTGGCTTGCTTGGAAGCGTAGGCCTTGGCAGCTGGTGACAAGGTGGTCTGCTTGGCGGCCGCAGCCGTCTTAGCAGCAGCGGTGGCATCCTTCTTAGGACGACCGCGCGCCTTCGCGGTGGTCGGCTTCGCGGCAGTGGCTGCCGCCTTGCCCCTTGCGGCGGGCTTAGCTTTAGAAGCGGCGGGCTTCACAGGCTCCTCCTCATCGTCCTCTTCTACGACGTTATCATCCGAGACCTTCACTTCCTTGGGCTTGACCTGCAACGATCGCCGCGGAGACTTCGAGGGCAAGAGCTTGCCGTAATCAGTCTCATCGTCGAAATCAGACGAAATCCTCGATGCCTTCGGAGGGCTCGTCTGCAATCCGGAGCTGCTGCCGGGCTTATGCTCGGAGAAAAGCTCTCGGGAGTCGGACGTAGCGCTATCCTTGGCTCCAATGCCCTTGACCATTTGGCTGACATCACCCAGGAGATCATCTCCGTTGTCACTGTCAGAGTCGCTCATAGCATACTTGATCGGTTTGCGAGACCGGCTAGGGGGAGCGGACGACTTAGCCGCCTCAGCCTTCGTGATCTCAGCAAAGTCATCATCGTCAAGATCGTCCTCGTCCTCCTCGTCCTTAGGCTTAGCCGTAGGCTTAGGTTTGGCTTTAGCCGCTGGGCGGCCCCTCTTGGGAGGTGCCTCGACTTCCATTACATCCTCGTCCACTTCTTTCGCTTTGGAAGCGGGTTTAGCGGCGGCTTTAGGTGCTCCACGACTCTTCTTCGGCACAATCTCTTCTACTTCTGATAGGCCGAAGTCGTCATCTTCATCCTCCTCCTTGGGAGGCTTGGACGCTCCACGCTTCTTCTTAGGCATTACTTCCAGATCGGAGTCTTCGTCGGAGTTGTCTTCGTCCTTGGGAGGAGATTTAGGTTTCGTGGCTGGTTTGTTCAGGTAGTTGAGGAGGCCGCCTTTCGGTTCAGCTTTCTTGGCCGCAGCGGACTTCTTCGTCTTAGGGGCGGCAAAGTCCTCATCATCCGGGTCATCTCCAAGAGCAGCCTTGCGCTTCTTCGCTCCCGCTCCACGGCCAGCCGTCGTCATGAGCTTCGAGGACCCGCGCCGACCCATCATGGCCACCTTACGCTGGCGACGATGTTCATCCTCGAGCTGGAATCTCCATTCAGCGATGAACTCTTCCAGGTCACGCTTCCAGATATCCTCCTTTGACATCTTGATCAACGCGTCGACCTCGACCTCCTTGTCGCCAATCTGGCGGCGGAGCTTTTCGACACGCTCCTGGGTCAAGGACCAAATGGCCATGCCTAAGAGGTAATCGTAGGCACTGGAAAGAACTTCGGTGTCCTGAGAGTCAGACTCGTCATCCTCTTCCTCAACGACGCGCTCTTCTTCTCCAGCCTTGACGGCTTCAGCCACCTTCGGGAATGCCTTGTAGCCTTTGTCTTTCAGTTCCTGGACCAAGACATTCTTCTTCTTCTTGGAGACGACCAACTTCCCATCGATGATCTCCTGGACAAAGCGCGCCTGGTTGCTGAGCTTGTCGAGCTCCTTTTGAAGCTGCGAGAGCTGGTACTGCTTGCGCTTCTCGTAGAACTTGAGACGGTAGGTATAGAATTCCTTAAGGATGTCATCAACGGCCGCATACTTTGTGATCCGACCTTCTGGGTCGAAAGCCACCAAGTTAGTGGTCGCCACCGTTTTGGACAATTTGAACTTCTCCTCCAGGCCTTCAGATAGAGCGCTCTTCATGTTCTTCTCATCCAGCTGGATAACAAAATGTACCTTGGTATGGGTGTTGTAGTCCTTGTAGTCCTTGATGAACGACGGAGTCTTCTCAGCCTTGATGATATCCTCCAGCTTGTCCTTAAAATCCTGAGTCCAGGTCCGGATAGGAAGTTCGGTGATCTCAACTTCCTTCTCGCCAGTTTCTTTAATGATACCACTGAACTTAAAGCGATCGCCACCGACATCGGTGACTTCACCGGTGAATCCACGGAACCATGGCTGCATGGGTCGGATTTCTTCTCCGTCCATGAGTCGCTTGAGATTGTCCACGATGTCCTCGGGGTTGTAGTTGGGGATGGATGAACTCCAGCCGGTACCAATACCATCAGCACCGTTGACCAGGATCATGGGAACCACGGGCACGTAGACTTCCGGCTCAATCTTTTCACCATCATCCTCATTGTAAGTAAGTAGAGGATCGTCATGGGCATGGAAGACACGTCGAGCGAATGGCGACAGGCGAGTGTAGATATAACGAGCACTGGCACAGTCGGATCCACCCTGAAGACGACTACCAAAGTTACCACTAGGCTCCAGACAGTTCACATTGTTGGACCCGACGAAACTCTGTGCCAGGCCGACGATGGTCTGCTGCAAGGAGGTGTCACCATGTTGATATGCAGTCATACCAGAAACGTGACCCGCCAACTCGACCACCTTCATATCCTTCTTCAAGTTGCGGCGGAAACAGGTATAGAGAACCTTGCGTTGACCGGGCTTGAGGCCATCCACGACCGAAGGGATCGAACGGATATTGTCCGCCATACTGAACAGGATAAGTTCCTTGTTGATGAAGTCCGTGTAAGAAATCTTGGACACTGAGTGATCCAAGAAAGTTCCCGGCTTGAATTGACGCAACCACTCTTTTCGCTCGTCGGCCTTCTTCTTGGAGAAAGCAAGCTCAATCAGTCCCACCTCGTTGTCCTGCATGGTGTGGAACTCCTTGAGATGGCGGTCAAGGTCCCGGAAGTAGATTTGTGCATCTTCGGTGGTACTGGTACCCAAACCCTTGTAGTACTTGTGGTCCCAGCCGCGTTCGTGCCTGTGTTCCTCCTTCCAGGCCTCATACTCAGGCATGGTGAAGAACGAGCGTTGCTTCGTCGGATTCTTCGGGTCACCCTTCCACACTTTCACAATGGGCGTGATGAACTCGATGAGAAACTCCGGAATTTTCAACAAACTCGGGAATTGAGCTTGCAAAAAGTTAATGAGCAAACCCTTGATGTGAGAACCATCATGATCCTGATCGGTCATGATCATCAAGTGTCCATAACGCAGCCCACGGGTATCCGTGTATTCTTTCTTGTGCTGCAACCCAAGGAAGTTTTTGATGTTCTGGATTTCTGCGTTCTTCGAGATCTGTTCGAAAGTGGCATCACGGACGTTGAGCAATTTTCCTCGGAGGGGGAAAACACCAAAGAGATCTGGACCGACCACCGCACGCCCAGCCATGGCCAGACCCTTGGCCGAGTCACCTTCTGTCAGAATTAGTGTGCAATGATGGCCATCCTTGGTACCAGCCTTGTTGGCATCGGTCAGCTTGGGATTGTTCATACGAGCACGGCGACCACCATCGGTCTTCTTCAGCATCTGGTCGGCCTTTTGCTGAGCGAAATGCAAAATATTGGACATGACGTCCGTCTTCAAGATCTTCTTGTAGAAGTCCTCTTCCAGAACACATTTGCTGCCGAATTGAGAGGTCTTGGTGGTCAGCTGCTCCTTCGTTTGAGAGGTGAAGGCCGGGTTGACAATCTGAGCGTTCACGAAAATAAAGATGTGATTCCGAATCTGAGCAGGCTTTAGAGTGGCACCATTCTTGTTCTTTTTCTTCACTTGCTCGGCCAGTTTGTTACAGATCTGGTCGGCAATATAGTTCACATGGGTACCACCGGAGGTCGTCGCAATCGAGTTCACGAACGACACCTGTTGGAAGGAGCCATCTGAGACTGCAAAGCCGACTTCCCAACGAGGATCGGGGCTGCAAGTGATAATCTCGTCCTTAGCGGCAGGACCATCGTCACCTCGTTCCCGGCGGATCGCTTTGGTGTACATCTCCATGTACTTCTTGAAGTTGCGAACGGGCACCCGGCTGCCGTTCAACTTGACCGCCACTTTCGCGGTTCCCGCCAAATCGTAAACACGACGCTTCACAAGGGCCTCGAAGTCGTTATCCATGCCGTCCATTCCAAACTTGGCGTAGTCTGGCTTGAATGTGACCTTGGTGTAGTCATCACCCTTAGCATCAGTGATCTTCGCCTTGCCCATTTTCGTCATGTTGCTGGTCCACGTTTGTTTGTATTTCTTCTTCTGCCGCGAGTCCTGAGTCTCGATGCTGAACTCGGTGGAGAAGACGTTACAGAGCTTAGCACCGAACCCGTTACGACCACCAGTGACCTTTTGCTGGGTATCATCGTAGTTGGAGGAGGTGAGCAAATGACCGAAAATGAGTTCCGGAACGTAAATCTTCTCCTTTGCATGCATTTCAATTGGGATACCGCGACCGTTGTTCCAGACGCTGATTTCGCCGGTTTCCCGGCTAATGGTCACGCGAATCTCATCCATGTTCGCATCATTTTGTTTGTTATCGGCCGCGTTGACGACGATTTCATCGAAGATCTTGTAGAGACCAGGGACATACGAGACCTCACGGAACTCCATCCCCTCCGTCTCCGAACTGTACACCCACATGTGCTGCGCGGTACGTTCAATGGACCCGATATATGTATCCGGACGTTTAATGATATGTTCAAGTTGTGTGAGCTGCGTCTTCTGGTTAGCTAGCGACTTGGCCATTGTCCGGGCCGCTACTTGCCTTCTGGTACTTCTCTGATACATTTGAGTCCTTGGGGCCGGCGTCAGCATCATTCGTGAAGGATTCATTTTCCACATCTGCAAGAGGCTTGGCGCCGCCCTTCTTCGCTGCGGGAGCTTTCTTCGCCTTCTTCGGAGGTGTATGTGACAGGACGGAGTCGTCATCGTCGAGCTGACCGCCGTCTGACATCTCATCGTCGTCGCTGTCTGGCTTGGCGCGCTTCTTTGAAGCAGTGGCCTTTCCGGTCGCTTTGCCTGTGAGAGTTGTTTGCGTCATCTTCTTAGGCGCCGCTGCTTTCTTGGGGGCCGCCTTCGCCTTGGGCTTCTATGCGACTGTCAGTATATGTCCAGATAGATTGAGGGATGTGACAATCCAACATACGGGCTCGGGCTCAAAGTCAGAGCCGTCGTCCTCAAAGACGGAATCATCCATTATCGAGTCGTCCATGGTGAGAGAACTGAAAAGGTAGGAGAAAGTATAGGAAACGTTGCGCAACGAGTGACAGAAAATTAGAGAAATAGGGGAGAAGACATGTGAGCGCTCTCCCAGAAGCAACAGAAGTTAGGTGGCGTTGAGAATAAATGAACAAAACCACAGTAAAGTTCCCCAGTCAGAATCTCCTCCTTTGTCGTCTCTTGTGTTGATTTTTTGTTGTTGACGCGCCCATGCGACTGATGGGTTGACGGCAGAAACTGTCCTTCCGCCATCGGTTCAGCATTGTTCCGCCCCGGGGTGGCGGAGGTTTAGCCGCAACGGGCAATTCCCAAACACTTGCGCCCGAAAGGGAAATGGCGACCAAAACATCCAGGGGGCGGCGGGGGAGGGGAAATCCGCCTGGACACGAGCCAGACTTGATTACAATGACCGAGTGAGTGTACGCGACGTATTCTTATCTGTGGTCATTGCACACCTCTTCTACTTCTTGTATAAAACTGAAAACAGGGCGAAGTGGTTCATGACAGTTCTTTTACAGCTTCGTTCCCCTAGACAACCAGACCAATCAATCCGTATGATCCATACAGAAGTATAGCTCCTGGTACACAATTCAGCGTCGATGTGTCCGTTGTATTTGACCAAAAACGCTTTATTCTGTCTCAGAACAGATGGGGACTTCTATATCCAGAACGATAATGGCTGGTAGACCTTGTAGTGCGACCACTGGTAGTGGGTTCGGCGGAAATTTCCCCTTTTCCAAGATATATATTTGTCGCATTAGTGACCACTGACTCGTACTACCAACGGCCGATGCTTTAGCCAAGCACTCTATATACTCGAGTCACTAACCATTTGAAGTTAGCTCTGTAGAGGAATGTTCTAAAACTATGATGGAAGTTTCCATTGGTATCACTTTCACATGCTTCTTAATCCTCCTTTTACTTTTAATCATCTCAATAGATTAATGTTAATTTGATATGAACAGAAGTTGCCCAACGGCGAACAAGGAACATCAGGCTGGTCTTGGCATACCATACCCGATACAGGTTATATTACATGGCGGCCAATGATGTCGCGTCAGCAGTCTGACCAGCCAATCAATCTACACACCATCATACCCGAAACGCATGAAACTCGTTATTAGGCGGTATCATTACATTCAGGGGAAGGCGCCCTGAATGGGCCAGTCATGGAATTTCTATTGTCTTTGCCCTCAGGGACTGCATGCAGGTACCGTACACACATTAGTACTGTACTAGTACTGTATGCCACCAAGGACTCATGCAATAGATTGTACGGGGAAGCGTAAACAGGTCAGCGACAGTCGATTGTCAAAGAGGAGATGATATGATCATCGGTGCCATGCCTTTTTTTTCGGGTGGTCCATGTCAAAGCTCCAAGTTGTTCTCCTCACCGTATCGAAGTGGGTAATCACCTGCAGCGTTCAAAAACTGTTATGGACGATTATAGTGCAGTGGAGACTCGGTCTGGATCGACCGGATCCAGAGAATCCAAAGGCACTCACTAATTCCATGGTGTTTCCATAGGGCTTTTTTCGTCTTGGATTCGGAGATTACCCCCGTCAATACAATAGATTGACACAGGAGAGTGATCCATCCGTGGTCAGTCACAGAGAAGATCTATTTTCGGGGTTGGAGTGGAGGACAATCCCATGGTTCAGGTCAGGGTGGAAGTACCCTGGATGTACCCAGGAGGTACCGAGTACCGGATCCAGGTCAATATGGGACCATGTCCACGAACTCACAATCCTTGCAGTCCCGCACAATGAGCACCACAAAGAAGAAGAGGAGATCCAGGACGAGAGAAGCGAAGATAATTATTGAAAAGCGATCGGCAGGCGAGACTCTTAGGGACTCGGAGGGGACGAAAATGCGAAGACTAATTTGAATTTCCCCTGAGGGCCGGCTGTCATGACCGTGTACTAACGACTATGGAAATACTAGTGGGTTCCATAGTATTGTGGTACTAGTGGCCGGCACTAATTACTCAAGCTAAACAACTTCCTACACCTGCTGTCATTATTCTTTCTTCTTCAGGAGTCCGATCACTCAACTTTCTTCCCCCCTTCCTCTTTTCCTGGGAAAATTTTTAATTTTGTGCTTGAATGGTCCTCTACTCGTTCTACACCCCGCTACGATATCATCGTTGTCTTTATCCACTGTAGTCGCACTCAGAAATGCTGTCATTCTTGACGGCCACTGCTTCGATTGATCGCCGCCACTCTTCTTATCGTGTGCTCGCTCTCCGTTAGCCCCTCGTTCCCCTCAACCCCCCGTCATCCCATCGGCGCGTCCTTCGCTAGTGAGAGACTCCGCGGAGGGATGAGTCGTTGATCTCGACCATTTTAGATAAAGAAAAGAAAAATAACGAAAAGGCAATTCTGACACGATGGACAATTCCGAGGCGACCACCGCCCAACTTCATTCGCCCGGCGTGCCGAAGAATATCCCTCCGATCCATCAACATTCCGACTCAATGGTAACTGTCCCCTTATCGGACGTACAATCGAGTTCCGAGCATACCCAGCCCGATTGGCGGTCGCTTGACATTCCTCAGACCCCGATCGAAGTTACATCACCCACGGGAGAGAGCGTCGAGGCCGACGAACCTACGAGTACCACGCCTACACGAGACTCGGAACAACATATTCTGCAACCACGGACATACCGCGCCTCGATCGTTTCACGAAGTAGCGAAGAAATCTTCCGTGGCGGGGTCGACGGTGTTGACTGGAGGGAACTGGATAAATCTGAAGAGCAAGAACCGCGTGGGGAGGGTTCTGATGAGGTATGTACCATACGAGGTTGATGGGCGCGGGGAAAGCATGATGGAAGAAATTGACCAGATTTAGTCTACCTCGCTTCTGTTAGCTCGGCTGGAACAGGAGAATAATGCTCTGGCAACTGATCCCAAATCGGGCTTGCAAGCACAGCAGTTTCGCGGAGTGAGGAAGTCCCGGTCGCAGTCATTGCGTCAGGTTAAGCAATTGATCAACGATGACCCGCGGTCACTGCGATACTCCCAGCTTCCGCCGCCCCCGTTGACCGAGCTCGAATTTTGGGCGGCTCTCGTCTCGGATTACCCACAGACGGCCCAGCGCTTGCCGACGTTGACCTCGAACAAGATCCGCAGTGGGATCCCACCTCCTTTGCGAGGGGTTGTATGGCCTAGCTTGGCTGGAGCACGGGATACGACATTATTAGCGGAGTACCAGCGACTTTGTGGCGAGACGAGTCCATACGAAGGATTGATCGGGAAAGATATCGGCCGTAGCTTCCCCAATGTCGAGATGTTCCGCGATCCGAACGGAGAGGGACAGCAAATGCTCGCTCGAGTGCTGAAGTGCTTCAGTCTCTACGATACGAAAATCGGCTACTGCCAAGGCCTGGGGTTTGTGGTTGGTCCTTTGTTGATGCACATGACAGACGCCGAAGCGTTCTGCGTCCTTGTACGGTAAGTCACCATTTGCTCTCCACTGAACTTGAGCCATTGACTGATGAATCAGGCTCATGGACCACTATGACATGCGCACATGCTACCTTCCAGATCTCTCCGGGCTCCATCTCCGTGTGTACCAGTTCCAAAATCTTCTCGCCCGTCTTCGTCCGGCTTTATATGCGCACCTGGAGTCACTTCACGTCGAGCCGATCTACGTGTCGCAATGGTTCCTATCGTTCTTTGCGGTCGCGTGTCCAATGCCCATGCTTCTCCGGATTTACGATGTCATCTTCCTCGAAGGCGCCTGTGAAACTTTAATGCGAGTGGCGTTATCGCTCATGCAGCGCAATGAGAAAAAGATTATGGCATGCGCGGAATTTGAAGATGTCATGCAGCTTTTGCTCTCGAGGAGTTTGTGGGATACGTAAGTCTTCTCTTTCCGCCGGGAGAATCTCAGCCTAACAGAGATAGATATGCCTGCCACGCGGACGATTTCGTCAACGATTTTGTTTCGTTGACTTCGCTAGTCACCAAGGAGAGTCTCCAGACGTTGGAGGCCAGCTACAACCAGTCGCAAGGAGTGCCGACCGGCATTTCGTTCCCACAGATGCAAGCAGCGGCGTCTAGGTTTCTGGGCCGTTTCTGGGCGGGGTCAAGCTCTCACACGTCTGCCAAGCCGTTTACCCTCAACCCCAACCACGCGAGTTCCTCGGCCAGCATTCGCCGCACCACTTCCAAACAAAGCATGACTTCGACACTCAATTCGATTGAATCCACGTCGGATGCTAGCACTGCTCCGACGGAGGTGTCCAGCGATGTGCCGAAACCGCGTGTCAAGTCTATGATGTCGCAGCACAAGGATCGCGATCTCCACACGCAGATCGAAGATCTGCTCATGGCACTCAGCGACTTACAGCGACAGCACGCGGACCTCACTCGGGAACTACAACAAGAGCGCGAAGAGCGTGAAGCAGATCAGGAACTGTCGAAAACGATGCTGAGTTACATGAAGGAGCTCGACAATTCCCCGACCGATTTGATCACCAAGGCGGAAGGGCGATTTGGCGCGACCGAAGCCCCTGCACGAGAATCGATCGGCCAAACCAAGCAGCAGCTTCTGGAAGACCTCAATCGGTGGAAGGAAATGCATTCTGTGGAATCCGGCCGGTGCCATGATTTAACGCGCCGGATTGACGAACACGAGAAGGAGAACACCTCACTGCGCGAGCAGGTACGCGAAGCGCGGGGTCGCATTCAGGATGGATATCGGGAACGGCAACGGCTCGAACGCATGTTGCGCGAATTGCGCACGGCGCGAAACCCCCGAAGTAGTACCGAGACATCAACGGATTACGGCTCGCCAGTCAGCGAACCGGGAGAGGGTATCCCAGGCGGCCTGCGGGAGTTGAGACTGGTCCGCACTAATTCGCAGAAGAGCACGTTCACGAAGAGGACTAGCAGTCTCGGCTTGCAGAATTTCCTGTCGACGGAAAACAACAAACCGGCTGCCGACGAAGCCTTGCTGCTCGAATTGGTTAATGCGAAGACGGCGGAGGCGGTAGCCAAGCAGGAATTGGAAGAGATGAAAGTGAAGATGGATGGAATGAGGAAGTTAATAGCAGCGTCTCAACGATCTCCGTCGCAGAACGGTGACCGCAATTCCATCGTTCGATCACCTTCGTCCGCAGGAAGTCTCCATAAGGCGTCTACGGAGCCCGCTACCGGCGGCGGCGGCTTCTTTGGATGGGGACGTCGGGCGGCCTCTACCAGCAACGAACAGTATGCAGAGAAATAACTGCGGGGAAATAGGTGCATATATATATGGTTGTGTTTGTTTGTACATTGTCAGGTTGACCTTGCATGGCGGAGTTGGTGTGGTTGGTGTTCATGTGTTGGTCTCTTTTGGAAGCATATATCCCAAGTACAATAGGCTGTATTCTGGTGTACATACATTGATATCCGAGGGGCTTGGTGCATATTGGATTGACTTGTATACCCTCACCTATGTCGGTTACGCCGAGGTTTATAAGGACCATTGAAGAGAAAAGCCGCAGCTTCAGCATAAAACCGAGAAACATCCGGGCAGGTTAGGGCTCAGTTACTTCCGACGACACTTCTCCTCTCTCTAACTTAGATTCCCTGTCATATAAATATTTTATCAACAAACATTGATCTATCCCAAGCTCAAAAAGCCAGTAGCGACCATCAACTGAAAGATCGACAACCAAACGGACCGAGTTCCTCGGCCTTGGCATTGATTCCCATTCATTTATTCTAATCCATCCCTGAAGTCCCCTCAAACCTCAACGATAACTATCCACCTCAACAACTCATCACTCCAACCCACCGTAACAAGATCCAAGCCAAGATGCCCACCGCCCTCCAGTCAACAGCCGCAGGCTGGCTCTTAATCTCCCTCGGCCACACGGTACATACACACCTACAAACCACCAACCCCAACCGCATAATCCCCCAAGAAGAAAAGGAAAGAAAGACTAACGATAGACCATTACAAACAAAAGTTCTCAGCAAAAGACTGGCAATCTCTCCCCCAAGTCCGCACCCTCCCTAATCTAGCCTACACCTGTGCCAGAGCAGGTTGGTACCAGGGGAGTGGGTTCTTTCTTATGAATGGTACGTTTCTTGCTAGAACCGAGAATTCCGAATTTTATTCGGATTTTCTATTACTTCCTGCACATCCAAAGAAGGCTACTTAACAAATACATAGCCTTGATAAACTACAACTGGTCGCAAAACCCGGCTCTGCTGAACGACCCTATTAACCGGGCTGTCGCGGCTCTAATGACGGCTATTGTGGGGATTAGTTCCGGGTGGTATTTGAAACGTGGGGTCAAGAGTAATGGTATTGTGGTTGCGCTTATGGGGGCTTTGCAGGCTTGGGCTGCTTTTGGGAATTAATTTTTGTAGTGGATCTAGTGATTATTGAATTTCGGTTCGTGAATCTTTGTTGTTGGTTTAGCTTCTGGTGGGATGGAAGTGATGTAGAGAATTCTCTGGTTTTTATGGAATGTATGGGTTTATTAACTCTGGATAGGTAATGGGAGGAATGTATGCTGTTGAGTGATGTATGGAATTGCTGAGTGAAGTCAGATCAGCTATTCCTCTGGTCATCGATATATAAACTTCAATGTCCTTGAGGATCTCATAACCTCGATATCTACCTATACGAGACCGGATAAAGGCATTCTTAACTCTGTGTTTACTTCCATACTCTTCCAGAAACCATGCACCATATTTATATACAAGCTATGGAGCCCTTTTCAATAAGAAAGGCCAGCGAAATCAGCGAATTTATCCGATGCCTGGTGTGCAATGCCTTGCTAGCGGCTTCTTTACAAACAAGGGTTATGAATTGACCTTTAGACTCCAACGCGAATGGAAATGTCAAAGCATCGAGTTTGCCTAAGGGACGCCCCAGTAATTGCGGAACTTGGAGATAATACCTGTGTGACGTGCCGTGGCTACTACTCATTATAGAAGAACAGCTCTCACGAATCCATCTATCCCTACATAATCAGCCGGATATCCCGACAGGCACTTCATGGAAGCAACCTTGAGGTTGAGAGTTTATAATACCCGCTCGACAGATACCCTACGCTCAGTCAACCGATTTCACTTATGAATCTGCCACTGGGAAAGCAGACAATGTTGAGTTTTACCTGTGGAAAACAGTATATCTCCTTCAGGATGAAGCATACCGCAGACCGGATAATGCGATACACACATGATCTTATGGAGGCTAATGCCGTTCGGACCCTTGAGGCTCAGGGCAGAAATAAGCGTCTCATTATACATGCTGCCATGCTCTATGAAAATGGAACTCTGGGGAAGCAGAATGAGTGGAACGAAACCCCCAGTGACACGAACGCCTCGGTGAGACGATGGCTTGTAATTTGCTTTGCCTTCATAGACTCAATGAGTTATGCCTTACCTTCCATATGTCAACTGGTCCTGAGAAAGAGCGTACCAGTGGCCCATCGACTTCGAGGCTAATGGGAATGTCAGGAAGACATGCTTTGTGAACTCTGCTAGTGCAGAGACAGCTCATCATTGTGACCGTCGGTCGAACAGTGATTATCGAGCTAAACAGCAAGCGCTGTGTAGCTGTTTACAAGGGGTACTATGTACTCATCCGGGAACAGCAAGCAAAGAAATCGACGTGGCTATGCAACATATATCCTGGCAGCCACTGGCATAACAGGGTTGAAGCAGGAATACTGAGATACAGTGATCTGCCACTGAACAGCGACGCTGATACAAACTCAATTAAAGGCAGTCTTTTCGTGCCCGAGTCGACGACCGACTGGTTCAGCCTGACGAAATCTTCCGGTCTATTCAAAAAAGCCCTGGGTAACCTTACCAAGCTTGGGCCTGGCAATTCGATGAAGCTGTCGAACAACTGGTCTATATAACCTTTTTTTATGACTGCCATCCACACCTGCTTCTGCATGTCACCCTAGTGAACAAAATGCTGACTCGGGTGATCATCGTTGATTGATCCACTGCAAATCCAACGCCCAGTAGATCTTGCTGTCTTAAGCCCTAGACACCTATAAGAGCGGCATCGCAACATGGGAAGATACACCTTTCTCAATATTTCTCTAGACAACATATTACACATACCCACTTACCAAAGTTGCACCTCTACAATGCCATCATAAAACCGCGTGATGTTTACCGGAACATTCATCCTTTCTATAAGCTATAGCGAAATGTGCGAAGAGAAGTGGGAAACCCCACTTTCGCGTGGTTGCGATTATCCCTGAGTCTACCCGCACGATCTTGGGCTATGATAGACTGAGCGGCAGACATATTCTTGCATTTCCGAAGGTGAGCCCTTCGCGTAGAAGAAAAGGGTGTGTATCTGGATTATGTCAGTATTCCTTGCGAAGAAGGTGGAGACTCTATATCGGGTCAACCAAAGCTTGTTTCGTTAAGCGGATTCCAGAACATAAGCATCAGATCCAACGAGTTGGTTTTGAAAAAACCTCGGCGTACACTATAAGTACATCCGAGAGAAGGAACAAGATGTTGCTGACACAGACCAGCTGGGGCAGTGAAGTCCGTGGGCGAGCTCAAGACCCCGTGGATATCGTCATAATTGCGGGAAGAACAAGGATTACGTTCGAGAAATGGCAGTTAATCCCTCCAAATGTCCCGAGCCCGGTTATAAGGGCATACCTATATCAACGCCGCGAACAGCACGCATATATTTCCCATACCACACTCATGGCCATTATTGACAAGGCTAGTGCTACTCATACAATCATCGATATCTAGAGACAGACTGCTTCATGTAAACCTGGGTTGAAACCGAAGAAACCTCATTGAAAATCCATAGCAATTTCAAGGGATGATGAAAGTATCCTACTCTCAGGACAGCTGTTAGCTTCTAATGAACGCCCACTCAACTGCTTACTGTTGGGCATGCATGCTTGTCATAAGTATCGTGGTCGTTCTGCCACCCGGCTAACCGTCTTTGATTTATCTGACGCCAACGAGTAGCTCGATAGTGTACTTTTGACTGAGCTTCCCCCTTTGCAGAGACAACATTGTGTCCTAGAGCTAGGTTAGGTCTGCTATATTTGCAGCTGGTCGACGACATGAGACAATACGTTTGGCTGTGCAAAACTTAGTCTGGTTCTCCAGCTCCAGGATAGGGTGGACAACTTATGGTTGAATATTCTGAGTAACCATGTCCCTCTAACTGCTGACTATGGCGTGGAGAGAGAGTTACACATTCCCTCTAAGGGATCACTTAACTGGGTCAGCATAATACAAACACGAGATTAGTTAGGTCGGCCGTTGTCTTGATTTTCGGCCTCTCTGAAGACAGCCAAGTGGAAAGGAAGAGCGGTCCTATCTCCTATAATCTCATGATCGAGACTTTTCCCATCAATATTCCTTCGTGATCCATGTATTCCATGAGATAATGAGGCGATGATGGTTATATTTCTAGCTAGTCTGAAGAAAGCCGACCTTCAGTGCAAAACCGAGGGCAAGTTTCCGTTTAAACCTGCTGAGGATACACAACCAAGCGTGGGAAAAAGGACTCGGGGATTACATGATTGGTTGAAGTCGTCCAAGCCATGAAAATATAAGAGGCGGAGAAGAAGGCAGCACATCGGAACAATACCCGAATAAACGCAAGATAGGCCATGCGTCGAATGCTGAGTCGAGCGCTACCGTCAATCTGGTCATTGAAGGCAAGAACGCATCTATAACAATTTCAACTGCTCTAGGTGTTGCTGATGCAAGAGCTGACTCGCCTGGTATACCACCCGATATCTTTCCTGGCCTACCTACAAAGCCACCTCTCGACCCACCTACCAAACCTCCCACCGACGAACCTACTAATCCACCCAAACCATTCAATACATCAAATAACTAGCTTACTGTTATTTATTTCGACCTGCGCGAAAACATACTGAACTCCCAGACAGTCAGAGCCAAGTGGATTGGATTTGTGAGCACAAAGACTGTGACAATAGCATTCTTATTGTCCTCCATATCTAATACAGACAGCCCTGTTATGGCCGGTATCCGTGATCTTGAATCCGGATCAAAGCAGTTGCAAGGATGGACGAAAAGGCTGTTGCATACTAGGGAGCAGGAAATCAGTAGGCCTCGACTACGTCTCGGGGGAAGACGACCTGCCGCCCCCTTCCTGCGGAGAAAGAGGGCGCCAAAAAGCGTAAAACCCCGTGGTCATTGGATAATACAACTTGATCTCCTGACAGTTCCTCTTCCGAGGACGACGCAGCTGGTGTCTCCATTGTCTGCGTCTTAGTGACGCCGAAACTAGTGACTCGCTTCCTAGATTATCCTCATCAACACGATGGTGAAGGCTCTCGCTAATGGCAGGGTACCCGGATTTACCGGGCTTGGGTGAACTAGGTAGAAATCAGGCTTCCCTCCGTGGGGTTTTGATATCGACACACATCTTCACGCAAGTATGGCAATGATAAATACTGGTACAGTTCACTTGGGGTACTACTTCCCTACGAGAGACATTATCATGCCTAGTTTAGGATTTGAAGAAGGATCTTTTGTACACAAGCTGTACAGTCACTTTGAACTAGTTGGTATATTACTCCTAATTCTGGTATTTCAATATCCTACACTGAATACCATCTACTAAATGCTGACTTTAGCGTGCTTAGTACTATCTTACTATGGCCTCTAACCCAAGATCCTCCTTAGCGCCCGTGGCTCTTATATCCGGTACGTCTTGCCTGCCCTCTTTCCGTGCCATTGTTACTGACCCTTTATCTTATAGTTGAATCGGAGCAAGCACTGCGTTCTACCCTTGAGCTTATTGAGAGCTCCCAAAGCCGCCTCAAATGAGGCTTGTCGGCTTGCGGGCCTATCATCACTAGCCTTTCTGCAAAGGGAATGGTTTGATAATAAAAAGTACCAGAGAGATAACCACGAGGAGGCTTGTGAAAGTCTGAATGTACCAGCTTCATCACATCCCCGATTGCCAAATATATATGCCGGTACTATACTGAAATATTGGCAGCCAGTTGCTATTAATATATGTTGACGCTGCCTAGTTAGGCCTAGCGCTGTTGTTCTTCCTAAGCGATTTCCTACAGTCATGTTGATAGAATCAAGCAACATAATCAATCGAATCAACGAATTTAACCTCCGGGATAGTTTGTCAATATATTTGCAGAAATAAAAGTATCTAGATATCTAAGGGACGTAATTCTGGGAGATTGTATAGAGCTTAGAAAAAACTAAAGAATAGTAGATTTTCTTATATAAATAAGTAGAGTCTCTCTATAATATCCTTTTCTAGACTAATCTAAGAATAGGAGTCTGGAACCCGCCTGGAATGGGGTTGAGACACGAAGCTCGAGAAGAGGCGTGAAGTTCCTGACTGTGTACCTGTCTGATGATCCCGCGCATCTGACCAGTCCGTGTGATTCATATTAGTTTCGTAGGTGACAATTCAACATCCTACAGTTTTGATGCATTTAACGAAGAATGGAAAGATTGTAGTGCAGAACAATTGATAGAAACGATGATGCAGACGGACTACCTATAGTTTCTCCTTTCCGAACATAGCAAGGCTGCAGCAGGTGCCAAGCCTGAAACAAGTAACAAAATACACGTCCGCTTGGAGTCCCAAGGGAGAGAGAGAAAGAGAGAGTCCACTTAGGTATGTGAAGCATTCAGAGACACTAGCAACAAAGTGCTCTTGCTCTATGTAAGCTGCTACGTGACAAGCTTGCTTTCATCGTGGCTTTGACACACTGGCTCTGATAAGCGTCGCCTCGTCGAGTATATGCTGCTGAAATGGATGATACTATGATCGGCCGCTTTCTCTCCGAGCTCCCCTGGGATGATCCGTCTCGCAAGTACCGTGGAAGACCTATGCTGCGCCGTTTCATTCATCACGACAAACACATTAGCTACCAAGAGCTACTCGGCTGTGGCGGCGAGGGTGTCGGCTACAGAGTGTATATTGAAGGGAAGCAATATGCACTAAATATCGTATGCCTTTCCAAGCAACTTGTATGTTATGTCTGATTTTGATCTTGATTACTACAACTCAAACGCGCGCATATACTATAGTAGCAATTTTTAGATTCCCTGTTGCAACGCAAGACAGAAACTGCAGGGACTAGACCTCCCCCAGGAGTCTTGAGAAGTGGACCTGCAAATTTGTTGCGAGCTCTTACCCATGCGCCAAAAGTGGAAGCAATTGTGAAGAAGCTATGATGCGAATAATACTATGATATTCTGAGGCTGGTAATAAGTTTAATCTCGAGTGCTCGTTTAGGGCAACCAACCATGCTATACGTGAAATTTCTCGGAGGATTGTGTTGTCTAATAATACCCAATCTTGTGATGGCAAATATTACTTGGTTTGATAATCGTAACCTCATCCTTCCAGACTCCCACAAAGTGATAAAAGGTAATAGATGGAAAGGCAGTGGGAAATGTGGAAAAAATGGCTGTAGGATTTTGATCATAGGCCAGTCTATGCCTGCGAGCAGTGTACTTGACAATGGCAAAATTGTAATATTGTGGACTGAAGAAATTCGATGATTAATTGACTAACCAGCGGTGCAGCATTGGTATATGATACATCGAATGAAATGGTTAGGATATTAAGAAGATGGTTATGGCTCATGCGTCGTCATGTCAGAATCTATGATGGAGCTCAACTACTTATGATAGGCTCATTAGTGTGACTCAGTTGTGGATGTATTTGAAGAGCTGAAAGCTGAACAAAGGAAGAACGTACCTTTGACAAGACTATTTCGTCTATAATTTCCTGGAATGGTTGCTGTACACGATTCAAGGCCATAAAACCGAATATATTGGGACTCGATTCGTTCCAGCCCCATTCGCCCCTACTTTAGTCTCAATGGAATTCGTCACTCACTATTCTAGATACCAATGACGCCCATGTCTACTACCAGAGACGAACCTTCAGCACCGCCAGTACGCCTTTTCTCTACGGGTAGCAACATATCATATTCAGTGCCCAGGATGTCATTGTAGACGTACGAGTTTATAGGTATCGAGGGCCAACATGATTACTTGTCACAGTGAGACTAATGAGAAATGCCAGAACTCGGCCAATCGTGCTCCAAGAAAGGTGGACTCTGGGTGGTGGTGTTTCACCACCTCTTGTACTCGTACCTGTGTCTAGGTCCTGTAGCCTCGAACTTGAAATGGTGGCGTTCTGGTTCCAGTTGAATGTAACATTCTTACCATTATAGCTGGTCAATTGTATGAGATGCTGCTGCTCCTGAATGAACATTTGGGTAGACCTGAGTTATTATATAGTCTGAATATAGCGATGGACTGATGGCTCCTGACTGAGGTGTAGTCGCAATTTCGATTGCTCAAGGGTAACATGCAATGTAGTTATGGCTGTCACCACCCATTAGCTAACCACCAGATGTTCCCTGCCCTAAGCAAGCCATCATCTCAGCCGCTCGTAAATGTTTCAAAATATGTTGGCACCCACAAACATCTCCCAATGGTTTATAGTATATGGCTTTAGGCCTGAGGATGGGTCTAACATACTCAGCAATAGTTCCATGCAATGTCCTATTTGGCTAAAACAGGACTTGCCAGAAGGGAAAAATTTAGGAGAGAACACCAGCAAGTAAGCTGGGATTTAGAGAGAAGAGGAATACAGGATCCAGATTCACTTGCACACTCAGTCTCTTGGCTCGCTAGAGATAGCCAGTATCGGGGTCCTTCATTTTGTATTAGCAATAACTGATATACTAGGATGAGCAAAAGGCTCATTGCAGACCGACTGTTGATCTATTTAAAGACCTAAAGTCCACTCATTTTTGACTTGTCTTGCTCATCCCATCAAGCAATTCACATCTTGCACAAAAGTCCTCATCCCCAAGCCACCAAGATAAACCCGCCTTGACAACTTAACTTCGTCTACTGCCGAAAAAAATGACCACCACGTACACCATCAATTTTCAAAACAAGCGTGGCGCTGACAGCAACTATGCTGTTTTCATGGAACCTCCAGTGCTCAGTATTTCGGGAACCTCCCCGGATGCCTTCATGAATGTCTGGTATTCCACGTTTGTTCCCAACAACGGGTACTTCGATATTAAAACTGGTGTTGATTACTATGCGTGTTAGTGATGAATAAACTATCCGAGTCTGAATCGATTGTGGATCGGCTTGCAGAGATATCATTGTCATAACTAACTAATCTCTTCGTAGGGGTTGTAACCGCCACAGCCAAACCTGCACCAGGAGTGATGGTCAATACTGGGATGAGCTTGCCAGCTCGCCTGGGCCAAGGGACGACCGCTGGAGGTATGTATCTTTATATAAGTGGAAATACCCAGAGAACCTTTACCAGTATTTACTCATGTTTGTGTTATAGACACGTTCAACATGGTGATCAAACGCAACTTTCCTACGATCGCGCAATCCACTCCCAGCGCTGTCGCTAGTGCATACGAGATCAACACGGGAACAGATTTCCCAGTTCCAAATGAGAGGTATTTGATCGGCCTTGGAAAGGTTAACAACCGTGGACTCGTTGCTCCTGTTGCCTCAGTATGTTTCGTTTTCTTTCATTTCTGACTGCTTGTGAAAATTGAAATGGTCACTGACATGATGACATAGACCAACCCGTTCAACAACATGAAGATCCAGCTCACTCCAAAGATGAAGTTCTATATCCTGGAGAGCATTTTTGAGGCGGGAGTCATTGTCGACTACCAGTCTGTTACCCGGGAAGCCGCTGTGATTGACTTTACCTTGGGCAAAGGTGCTGGGAAATTTTACGCTGTCGTGACTCAGGATGACACTGGAAAGTTCACCGTCCAATACTTTGACAACTACTAGAAATCAGTTGTTTCTACGGCGGCTGTCCCTTGGCTCTGGCATTCATTTGGTTCGGAGTTGGGGGGTCAGTACTGTGTACCTATGTACGTAGGTAGCTTTCGAATGTGAAGTGTGAATGGAAATGTTGATGCCAATCACCAGCTTACGCTCAGGTGTCCTGCGACCCAGGAGATAATCTTCTATGTAGCTCTTTCTGCTCTGTGAGATGTGTCTTCCAATGCCCATGAGGTTAAGAAGAATATGAGATCAACACCAATATCATATACCTAAACTGGTTATAAACATTTGTAGTCATTTTGTAAGTAAACCGAGGGCCGTGAACTCCCTTGAGGTACAGTATCCTAATATACCTCTTCTATCACGGATATCGGCTGAGCATTTCCTATCTTCACCTTTTTTACCGTCTCAAACGAAGATTAGCCGCGCCGTGAAAAGTTGTACATTTTCTAGTTCAAATTTAAAAATTGACTTGTTTATAATATTAATACTCCCATATAGCACTCTTCATCTTCGTATACTACCATTCGAACGGAATGTTGCCATCAAAGCGCTTTCCCCCAATCACAAGGGGGCGCTATAGGATAGGACCATACCATTTCTTCATATCATCAGAAGGCTTTACCTCCAGACTGCGAGGCTCTATAGCTTCCCCTGGATAATCCGCTTATTCCTCCCCTTCCAGCCATCCAACTCCCCCAGATCTCTTTGAGGGTACGGATGGGGCTCCTTTCCAGTCTTGGGAGGGATGGCCCCGAATCGCCACTTCCAAAGGTCTGTGTAGTCGTTTTCCAACTTACCTTCAAGCATATCCGCGACGTACTTGCCAATGACGGGCATGAACTTGAACCCATGGCCAGAGCCTGCTGTGGCTATGTACAGGTTTTCAGTGTTGGGGAACGGGCAAACTCGGAAGTTGACGTCTTTAGTGTCACCGTCCCTGGAATTGGGAGTTAGTAATTGGAGTGGGGATGTCAAGGGAAAAGGGAATACTTACCAGCACATACGAGTAGAAACCCACGGCCGATCGGCTAATTCCGGAATCATATCACGCATGAAGGATCGCATTTCCTCTTCGATTTGCCGGGGAACACCATCCTCTGGATAGTCACCATGAGAATGACCAATGGAGGCCCCCGGGATGAAGGAGTTGTAGTAGTTGGTGATGAAGCGACAACTGCACATTTTGAGGAGGCCATTTTCATCGGGCGGGAACAAAATGCCTGTTTCGTATGTGAGAATTTTGATGTATTCATACGTGCATCATTTATGTATAGGTATAGGTATAGGTACGGTACCTTGTTCAAAGTCGTCCACGATAGGCAAGTTTTTGTATTTCTCCACTTCCGCTGGGGTCAACTGGATGATACCCACACAGTGAGATCGAGCAACGATTTCATCCTTCGCGTCCACAAGGGTTGCCGTATTTGCACCCGTGCAGAGAATAACAACATCGGCAAGGTGTGTTTGTCCGTTAGCAGCTAGGGCACCGATGCATTTACCGCTACCATCGAAAAGCAATTGTTTCACAAACCCAGCGTCTCCTGATACGTACTTCACCCCATTCGCTTGAGCTGCCAACGCAAATCGGAGAAGCGCTTGTCCAGAGGGAACCTGTATATGAACAAGATTGCGTTTTAGTATTGTTCAAATTGAACGTTGTACAGAACGAACTTACCCAACCAGCCTCTGGACTCCACAGATTAACCCATCCGTCAAAGGAACCGGTGAATTCAGGCCAACGCTCTTTCGTCTCCGCGATGCTCATCCATCTGACGGCCTTACGGTTCGCTTTCAAGGCACCCTCATACGCTGCCTTGAGAAACCCCTGCGTCATTTGATGGGCGGACATGATCCACCCAGTCCCACGAAAAAGGCCGCGGAAAAGTGAATTCGGGTCTTTCCATACGCTCATAGCCTCCAGACCGAGCTTTGTGTAAAGGGGATTGGGGTAATCATATCGAATGATCTTGTTCAAATCGGTAGCTGCTGCATCCTTGGATGGGGCTGGGAATCGGTCGAGAACAGTCACATTTGCATAACCACGATGGGAGAGATGGTATGCGGTGGAGGTTCCAAATGCCCCTCCACCAACAATGAGGACAGATGGCTGGGTCATGTTTTTGCTGCTTTGGAGTTTAGAGATAACGTACTTGGGAGAGAGAAGACTGAAACTTACAATTTTACGTGATTGTGGTTCTGGCATGGATTTATATGTTCTATTTCGTTGCCTCAATATGAAGGTAGGGCCGTGTATAGATAAGATTACAGCCGGCCGGTGGTGCCGATTTCAGATCGGCCGCTACGGCATCTCGTATTCGGTGGCAAAGAACTAGTGGATTGATTTTTCCGTAGCGGCCGAAGATATCAACACAATTGCTCTGGTAGATAGGCATACCAAAATTTGATTGGAACTTGAATGGATCATGATGTAATTAATCCCAAGATCATATCAACAAAGTATAAACACTGAGCGATAGAGCAGGCGTAAATGCCGAATCTGAAAGTTTATCTTATCAAAAATGCGGGGAAATACGGGGGGATAGTAGTTGACCATACACACCTCCGTGGGTTACAGTATACATAGAGTTGAACTAATAGGATGCAATGTGATAAGAGGATGAGATATAAAATTGCCCCTTGATGCTGCTGTTAAGAAAATAGCTACTCTGCTTCTCTCCCACTCAACTTACATACAACCCAACTGCCTGTCCACCATGGAAGAAGTGAAAAAGTCTCTATCAAACAGCAAGTACCCACTAAAAGAGGTGGAATGTGGTTCAACCATCTCCATTCGACGAATACCTCCCTTACTCCAAGGACTCACGGACGAGGAGCGGCAGACGCTGGAAAAGCGATTTGTCAGAAAATTAGACATCCGATTGATGCCAATGCTGGTTCTTATTTACATCATGAACTATCTAGATAGGTGTGCGATCGATGCTATTCATTCTACTCCCCGAGCTGCTACTGATATCCCGTCTGCTGTATATAGAAATGCGATTGCGGCTGCAAAGCTCGGTGGTATCACAGAAGACCTTCAATTGTCTTCTGTCCAGTTCCAGGTACGTCGTGGTGGGCATGGCTATGGATCATATAATACCTGTGGCTGACTGTGTTAAGACCTGCGTGAGCATTTTATTTGTGGGGTATGTTTAATGTTATATTCAAGATGTTTATGATTGGGAAGTACTGACAATCCTAGATATATCCTCATGCAGATTCCATCGAATTTATTCTTGAGCAAAATCGGAAAACCTGCGTTGTATCTCCCATCTTGCATGATAGCTTGGGTAAGTTGAATCCAGAAATGAGCTCTATACTGAACAATAAAATAAATCCTTATATTGATAGGGGATTCTATGTGCCGCAAGTGGAGCTGTTCAAGATTATGATGGTCTTCTGGCCTGTCGGTATGGACATCTTTCATATATTGCAATTGATCGAGAGCTAACTTACAAAGTTTCCTCTTGGGTTTTGTGGAAGCCGCATATTTCGTCAGTACTGAGAATTTCTTTCCTTCTTTCTTTCTTTTCCCTTTTCGAAGGCAATGACCGACTAACGATGAACAGCCAGGTTGTATGGTAACGTTAAGTGCTTGGTATACACGAAAAGAACTCTCGCTTCGCACAGCGATTCTTTACTGTGGTTCTCTTCTGGCCGGTGCCTTTTCAGGATTAATTGCTGCTGGAATAACTGATAATATGGATGGGTGGGCGTTTTATCATCTCAAGGTATTGAAAGCAAACTAACTATAAATGCAGGGTTCGAGGACTTCTAGCATGGAGATGGTTATTTATCATTGAGGTATGTATTCCTGTCTTGACTTTATATTTCCAAGTCACTTACCATATCTTTCTTTTACTGAATCTAGGGCGCAATAACAGTCGCTATTGCCTTTTGTGCCTATTTTGTCTTACCAAACTTCCCACACAACACGACCGGTATATCAGACCAAGAACGACAGTTAGCCATGTGGCGACTGTCACAAGACACTGGAGAAGGAAACTTGGAGGACAGCGACGGAAACCAAGAAAGTCTATTCCACGGGTTTAAGGAATGCATGGCAGACTGGAAGGTGTGGTTCCTCGTGATTCTCGTCTTCGGTGCTATGTCCAGTGGCACGATCAACAGCTTCTTCCCCACCGTCGTTGAGAGTCTGGGAAAAGGTCGTATTGAGACTCTTCTTCTAACGGCTCCCCCTTACCTCCTATCCTGTATTGTGGCAATGGCCGTCTCTCGCAACGCCGATCGAACCGGGGAGCGATATTTCCATTTCAGCATTCCACTTTGGATCTCTATTGCGGGGTTTATCATCTCAATGACAACGACACAGCTCGGCCCTCGGTACTTTGCTATGATGATCATGTTACCTGGTGTCTATACAGCGTTTATTATTGGAATTACTTGGGTGGCAAATACCATTCCTCGACCCGCTGCAAAGCGCGCGGCTGCGTTGGCCTTTGCAAATGCCGTTGCTAACTGTGCCTCGATCTACAGCCCCTATTTATACCCGGATAGTGGAGCTCCACGGTTTGTCTTGGCCATGAGTGTGAATACAGGGACTTCGCTGTTATCTATTGTGACCGCGACTGGGTTTCGATTTCTATTGCAAAGACTGAACAAGAAGGCTGAGAGGGAGGAGAGTGAAGCAATGGAAAACGGGGACCAGGTAGTTAACAGATATCGCTATCTTGTATAATCTGGGGAAGTACAGGGTCCAATGTTTCTTGAGGTGGATAGGCCCAACCACTCTCTGGGTGAGATAAATTGAAACCCCATATATCCATATCAGAAAATCATGAATAAGCAAACAGAATTCATTCTAAGCTTATGTCAAATTGTTTTCTAGGAGACTTGAAAATCGACATATCGAATTCTTTCAAAGAAAAAAGTGAAATAATTAAAATACCCTCGAAATAGTAAACATAAATAATTACAGTTCACCCAGTACCTGCTCCTTCCGCTCAGAGTCCTGCAAACGAAGGAAATGGCTCAAGAAAATCAAACCCGGGCAGATTTCCACCATCCACACAGTCAGACCACCCGATGAGATCCTCGATCTCTTCCGTTAGTTCAACACCCACAGAGTCAGCCGTGAACAAATCCTCCACATCTTGAATCATGCGTTCGTGGTCCTTGGATGCGGCGTTGCCCACTCGAGCCATTTCCCGAAGGAGATCTCGCACAGGTCCGAATGGGGCATTGCTCCGGGTGCTATTGAACACAACCGAATATTTCTCTGTCATGAACCGAGTAATCACATGGATTGTGAGACTGGAGAAGATGTGCAATGACTCCCAGAATCCGAATTTGGCTTTATCATGTCGGTTTAGCTTTTAGGAAGTCATAATGGATAGTGATTACATACCGATTCGATGACATTTGGAAAGGGCATGCTGGATGATCGTGTTATCAGTTGCAGCTCGCAAACATTCGTTATTCAGACTTGATAGTTCACTGCTTGGGTAAGATGGATTTCCATCTCGGACGAAAGAATAGAGTTGTTTCAATAATAAAGGACGGAGAAGGAGAATAAAACACTAAATGCAAAGTAGTAAGTAAGCGTTCCGTTGAATAGAAGAGTCATATTATCTCGTACCTGGTTGTATCGCATAAGTAGTGATGCAATAGTCCGCATAGATGGATGGGCCAATGTTGCGTCCGAAAACCGGCCATTCTCGGTGAAATCCAAGCAAGGTTGAAACTCCATTCGCCACTGATGTAGGGCCTGCAAGCATGGATTAATGAGAGTATTTGTCTCATAGGTATCTCCCAAGCGGAGGTTTGAGATTGTCTGGATGACGCGGTATTTAATGCGACATAGTTTGATCTGTGCAGTAAAATACTGTGGGTCGGAGAAGTCTCGAATCTCATCGGGTGATAATTGGAGGTTATCTGGAAACTCGAGACTGTTGCCATTGAAGCCACGTTCCGGTGCCAAGGAAAGCTCTGTGCAGGTCATCATATCCATGCAGATGGCTGTCCACCAAACGCGCTTCCTGTGCTCTTTTTCCGCCGCGTTGGTTAGAGTCTGGAGTGGGTTTGAAAGTCCCAAGAGACTGGCGAGACGAAGTGCCATTCCGGCGTATGCATATGCTGTTTTTCGTCTATTAAGAGAATATGAATAGAATGCCTGGATAGGAAATTATTTAATGCTTTCCCTTCTCCAAAATGAAGTTAGCTATGTACTCACAATAAGGTTCAGAGCCTCAACCTGCTCAACAGTAGGCTCCTCATAGGAGGGCCTGAGAAGAAGAAGCCCTTGTTTGAATAGCTCAATTCCTGGAGGGGTGAGTTGCTGAGAATCTGGTATGCTTTGATCGTTTCGGTTGACGCCCGTTCTGTCGTCAATGGAGAATGACGGGGCAACGCTATCATTATATGACTCCCCAAGAGCTAAGACCACGGAAAAGCAGCACAGCCATGTTCTGTCTACTAATGGAGAGTGGGGGTCATTATAAGTTGCCTCCATTCTAGCACGAAAGTGTTGGTGACGAAACCAATGATAGTCGGAGCCTATAAAGGTTTCAAATTGGCTAAGCAGGTAGGTAGCGTAAGAATGTGGGGGAAGCTTGATAACAACTTTTGTTTCTGTGCCAAATCATGAGACCAATGTTCAAGATCCACTCAATTGAATCATTTCACTCACGGGCGTTGTCATAATCCAGTGGAATATACGTGTAGCTTGATGCCATACTTTTCTCATCAAGGTCGCGTGGCAAACTGGCTCTGCTCGACGCTGGAGCTGTAGGAAACGAAGAGTCTTGAGCATTTCCCTGTGTTAGGGCTGAACGCACCCCCTTGAGCTTCCATATGAAGTGTTCTGTGGTTGAGTCTTCGATCAATCGTTCATTTAGTAAATGGTCATTCTGGGAGTCGCCGTCGGATGCTGGCTCAGCTTCTACTGAGAGTTCCTGACTCCCTGACAGCGATGGGCGAAGTCTAGTAATTTCTTTCTCTAATTTGCGTAGGTAGCTCTCTGGTACTGTTAATAGGCGCTCTTTTGATGCAAAGATGCACTCTCTTTGGGTTGATCGGCATTTGGCGCAAGGATGTTCTGTTTCCAGAAATTGTCAGAGCCACCACTGGATTTTCATAGATAGATGTAGTCCTACCACCACTACATTTTACCTTCTGGCTACGACAGTAATAACAGGCGTTGGCACTCCTTCCTTTAAAACGAGGCATTTTGGGTAAGTTTGGAGCTTTAAATTGTTGTTTGAAGCATTGAACGCTGGGGTCTGGTCCTTAATAAGCGTTAGTACCGTTACCCCGCTGCCACTAAGAAAGCTTCAGAGTAATTAAATTGTTGCCTGACAATTCAGGCCTGAGTTTTGCAACAGCATCATTTAATGCTTGATACGACTATGCAATACCATTGGCCACAGCAGTTTAACCGCGTGCAGAGAAATGCTTCAGTTATCATGTCCAACAAGGATAAATTATTTGAAAATAGAACTGTCTATATAATTGAAACTTATATAGTATAATTTAGGATATAGACAGATAGCGATAGTCAGTATCTTATTTACAGTGGATACTTGTTGTTTCAGATAACTGCTGTTATATAAATTAGCATCGGCAACCTATCAATAGTGAATATATTTCAATATGCATCCTGAGACATTTTATTGTTTCCTTCCGATATACTAGGTATAGCTCCGATAGATATTTCTAGACTATCGCTTGTGTATGATATACTATTGTTTTAACAGCAAGGAGCTTTTGAAAAGCCTATATACATGGAAAAGGCGGTGGTACTTCATTGTGCCGAGCCTACCACGATGATTTGTTATTCTACTAGATATTGTGCCTTACTTTTCTCCCTCATAATCTTGCAATATAAACCATGGCGGTTAGAGTTAGTGGTGGTGGGCCTTTGTGCCATGTATTTGCCCTATAGACTACCAACTACTCTTCGCATAAAAAGTAAACAATGGTCTAGGCCCTGGGTCCGTCCGACTCAAAAGGAGCAAATCCCTCGTTCGCATACTGGCCACATGGACCTGTTGCTCCGAAACCTCCTCTACCGGGTCTTCAAATGCCCAAAAGAAGCTTTCTTCCCGATATCCGTCGGATACTCGCTGGCCGCTCAGACATATAAAGGACGAGTCTCGTCTTCCAAAGGAAACAACCGTGTTCCCGAATCCTGTGTCGAAGTCGTATGTCTGGAACTTGAAGAGAGTTCGTGCATTTCCTAGGAGAGTTGGTAGTGCAACTGCAGAAGTATTATATCATTAGCCTACTTGCTCAAACCTAATTGGGGGAAGTCTTGGGGAAGCGTACCGTCACTGAAGCTGCCGTTGTCGAGGGTTCGTTCTTGGGCGATCATGGTTACTGTTCTTATGGCCAGCTGTATTGAAGATTAATTAGTAGTTCGCAGGAATGAGAGTACATGGGGTGTATTGTTCACTTACTAGAACAACCTTCCGGTATTCCACTGGGATGGGATATGAGATTGGCGAGTCTATTTCTTCCGGATTTTCGTTGATCGCTTGGACCTGTTGTTCCTCTGTCAGTAATGATAACTATGGTGTCGTTGTGAGGGCTCTGACTCACTTTGGTGCGGATCACCGAAAGTATGTTCGCCCCTTCCTCGTACAGCTCGGCTTGTTGCTCTCTGCCGTTGATGAACTTCTGAACTGGAACTATTATATAGATAAACAATTAGTAATTTATCTATATAAGTCTGGTTTGGTGCAGGCTTCATACTCTTCCTGACGAGCTCGAGGTATGCATCGTACTGCGTAAAGTCTTCAAAAAGGTACCAGCTCTGGTACAGTTAGTCTCATGCCGTGAGCAGAGTCCAGCGAAAAGCATCTTACCCTCTGGTTTGCAACAGTGTAGTCAAATGGGGTAAATACATTATTGAAATTCGGGACGTTGGTGTATCTCCACAGGAGCGCACTACCTCAACGTAAATATCTCTTAGAACAGGGAAGAAAAGTGGGCAGCGAGGACTCACAATCGTCTGTATCTATGCTTTCCCTCCCTCAACTCCTGGTAGAAATTATCCGCACCTTCCTTGATCGCAAAGAGAGGTGAGTCGTCCCCGTCGTGAGGTTCTGCATGGATGACTCCAGCTCGGCCTCCGCCTCCAGAGGTATGGATCCAGACTGTGACGCGGGAGTGTTTGTTGATTGTCTCCACGGCACTTCTCACTTCGTTCGTGACGGACCCGGTGACCCCGTACATCGAGAAAGCAACCTCAGACCTAGCTTCAATGTTAGAGAGTAGGAATAAGCTGTGAGGACTCACTGTCATAACCTACGCCTGCCTAATCTCTTCACTGGTCGATTTGTTGACTGAGGAGATGGAGACGCGGGCAAAGTATTGGCCACCTCGGATGAAATCTGACCACGGCCACATTAGCATCTACCAATGGCTAGAAGACATAATCTATATCCACTATCTTACCTGCAATAAAACGATCTCCGTACAACCTATTCGGGGTATTGGTGTTAATGTGATTGAAGGAATACGAATTTCCAATTGATGCTTGTTGCCTGGATGAGACCTGGACTTGATATGTCACCGTGCTGCTTTCAAAGCTGTGCGTACAAATAAGAGCAATCTTTAGCCAAGTATAACTCCCGAGACATCGTGACAGGACAGATACACTCACCTGAGCCGGTCAAGATAGCTCGCGTCGATCTGAGAGGACTGTTTCCAGCCGGAAATAGCAGCGCCAGCGGTTATCTCCAAAGACCGCGCAAGTTTGCTGAGCAGCAAGGCAAGAAACAGTCAGTATTACGCTGTAAAGGAAGACCAGGGAGTGCGAACGTGTAATCATCGATTCTTTCACTCCAATAGAAGAGGTCATAAGTATCGGACTCTGGCTGACCAGGAGTGATAGTGACAGCATCTGCTACTCCAATTTGTTGAAGGTAGGTATTGTATCTAGAGGAAGGATGAATCGTCCAGTAGGTTAGCAAAAACCACAATTATAGCGCAAGGAAGGAAAGAAATTGATCGTACCCCTGTCCTTGCTGCATCCCGTCGAAATATGGAACAAGTTCAGCCATCTTGAACTATCGGATTGCGATTGCTCTGACCAAAGTGTGCAGCATGAGAAGTCTGAAAGACGGTTCTGAAAGTGCTTGGTCAGTTTCAGCACATTCCGACCAAATGCTGGTGTTCTTATATGCTGGAGCACCAGTGCACAAGCAACCCTCAGCTCTATACAGATATCACGTCATTCACAGCAAATTCCGATAGTATGCCCTCGGAACGGCAACTCTGTGGTGGCAAACTGCAACCTCCAATTCTCTCTGAGCGGCATTTTCGTGAGGAGTGGACGACTTCTGGTGACCACGATGGCTGAACATTTGTGGAGCAAAGGACGTGAAAGGTCACGATTGCAGTCGGGTCAAGAATGCAAAGTGTCTAGATGTAGCTAACCAAGCCGGTGTGTAGACTCGCAATTCTGATCTGATTTGTTATCGGTGACCCCGAAATACCCACTGGACTGGCGCTGGGTTCTGTCCGCATGAAGCGGGGAGATGATGCGATATAGATTTATCAATCAATCAATTTGAGTAATCGAGTAAACATTCGGGGAAGAATGGATCCTTCCTATCTTCAAGTTGATTGGTTGACTTTTGACTACTGGAGAGCTGCTCTTTATTCCCGCTCGACCCTTGTAGTGGCAAATGTATGTCAGTGGATGCATGAGTTGAAAATCCCGCAAAGCCCTACCCCTCATTGGTGACTGCTCAGCTTGCCCTTCAGCTCGACCTTCTATCCCCATTTCACATTGCTGTAGGGTTACATCGTTGGACTTCTCTTGTGGCTTAATGGCTGGTTCTCTATGATGTTCTTCGCTGGACAGAGTACAGGGAGAACTCGGTGTCTGTTAATGGGACAACACAAGCTGCACAATCCCTGCTAATTCTGCTGTTGTACGTAATGGGATAGTTCAGCTGGATCCAGACTGCAGAACTCAGAACACAATCTTGTAGATAGACGTACGTAGCTAGTAGTGGATAATTACGCATCCTGAGCTGGAGGGTGATGACGGTGGTAAAAAACTACAGGCCTCTGCAGCTATCAGAATGTCGCATATTAAGCCCATCGACCCGGTCGCTCAGAACAGAGCTCTACTAAAGGCAATCAAATCTTCCACACGTTAAATCTCTGGACATTATACTCTGGATTGTCTCTCCCGCAGACTCGGAAACTTCATCCATTATATCAAAATCACAGCTTCCAGCCATGGCCGAGAGAGCAGAAGCCCAATGGGTCCACATCCGAGTCGTCAACTCCTTGTCCTTCGACACCCTAAGTGTCAGAAACACCTGGCTTGGCTGGTAAGTACAAGAAGCCAAATCTACCCAGACCGTAACTGGCCTCGTTTCTAACATATCATATTATCAGGGGCAAATTCCACAAGGAAAACAACAAGAGCGCAGAGATCCCGGTCTCAGACATCAACGCTCTCAGGGCAGCTCCCGGCGGTTCATTTAACGTCTTCGCATGTGGCAGAGCACACTCGCCGTCTGGCACGGAGGGAAGTTTCGATGTGTACAATGGGGATGTCCGAGTCGCCAATGTCTACTGGGACTGTCCTTGGGGCTCGAAGCGCAACCAGTTCCGCGTGGAGAGGTTTGCCGACAATTACTGGGTGGAAACGGGGTATTGGAATCAGTCGGGCGGCGCTATTGGTAGTGTTGCGGTTGAGATTGGGAGGAGGGACCGTGCGATCCGATCGAGTCTTTAGATGGGGTGAAGGCGAGAAGAAGTATTTCATTGTTCCTTCGTATCTTGCCGTTTCAGAAGTGGTGGGGGTTGTCAGTTATGTGTAGGTATGGAACTTGACGGATTTGTGTAGTGAGTGGTATATGATATTGATGAGTCTCGTTTACCATTTTAGCCCCAACGCAAGGGAAGACTAAATTATAGTCTTCAGGCCGTGGCAAGTAACAGCTTATAGCAAGCAGCATGAATCAACAGGTCAGAAATAGTAGAATTCATGGGTTCGACAACGTTTCCCCGCTCATCGGGGTTTGCTCTGTATTAGCGCCGACAGTGCAGGTTAGATGATAGACCTAGTGACAGGTCTTCTAGACAGTAACAAGCTCTAATGACCCCTTTATCGCCCCCAAAATATTCAATTATGTTTATTATATAGATTACAATAACTATCCCAAAACCCTAAATAGTCTATACAGAAAGAACAAAAGCTAAGTAGAAAATTTACCAAAAGTTAGTACTACGTATTAAGATATCTCTACTGACAGTTTTCTATTTTACAGGAAATATATACATATGAATATTCACGTGTATATTATTATAGATAAGTATATAATAGATATATTAAAAGAGACATCTAGACAGAAATTAAAGTCTAATATATAAAAAGAATACAGTAAAATTACATTTATTGATATTATATAGAATAGACCTGAGTTTTTATATAGCTCAGAGCTCTGTAATATTCTGTCGGAGTTATATTTCCTTGTATCTGAATGAACGCTACTATCGAACTTTTCATGGTTAATCCAAACTTTGAGAATTTTCGTGAAGCTTTGATAAATCCCAATCATAGGTCCTACGGCACAGCGCACTGCCATGAGAAAACCACCACCGTAGTTGTAAACAGGAACTTGCTAGTTACAACACGCCCATAATAATGGTATAATAGTGTGATCGTCACAGAGGCGACCAGAAAGGGGTAGGTAGTTCTTGCTATTTAATAGTTTGCTGAAGCCCTTGACTCTACTTAACTTATAGTAATCCGGAATCCAAACACACCGAACTTGATACTGGATCACACCTTCGCCATGGAAGGCCATATAACTTGGTCAGAGCGGGAGAACGTCCTCCGTCGCCCTCACAATCCCCTGACGCCAACCTCACAAACCGCAACCCCAAGTGCCCATTCTGATCTCAGAACCTCCGACGCAGTTATTCGCAACCCCGAATCTGGATGTAACATGGCATAAACCACGTTTTGGCATCGCTCCTTTCCAAGTCCAAAACTACAAGTCAGCTTGGCCGTATTCAGTGTTCGCCAGGAGTCACGGTCTGAAGGTGTCAAGTGGTGTGGCAGCAACATCAACATGTTCGATTGAACTTACGTTTCCAAGAGCCTGGATGGGACCATACCCATCTTCCCTCAAACGATAGCGGAGATACTCGGAAAACCTTTTGTCGGGATTATCTATCTGGGCGCTGTGCCAGGGGCGCTGGCCGGTTCGCAGTTCCATATAAATTATGCCGCAAGCCCAGATATCGCCCGCTCTAGAGTTAGGGTTGTATTGTTGTTCATACCCTTGACCGCGAGAGCCAGAATGGTCATGGGACCTCTCTGGAGGAAGATATGGGACACTCAGCTCTGAGGCCCCTCTGCATATGCATAGAATTAAGGTGGAGTCCCGGCCTGGAGTTGCACCACCGCTGAGGCTTGCACAAGACCAGGAAGAACAATCACGTTGTGATAATTGAGCCACCTTGCGAACCGCCTCTTCATCTTCCCCGAATCCACCTACCTTCACCGCGCCTCGAGTCGTGAGAAGCACTTTCTCCGGTCTCATATCTCCATGAGCAATGCGGTTTTCGTGTAAGTAGGCAATCGCGCCCATTATCTGCATTTGCAAACAATCCGCCTCGTCGGTGGGTAGATATTGTCTTCGCATCCCTCTTTGCAGGAGAAAAGAGTGCAAGTCGCCACCGGCGCAGTAGGGCATCACAAGGCAGAGATGTCCCCGTGCATTGTAGAGAATGTCGATGACCGGGAGAATATTGGGGTGACGGAGCTCGGGAGCTCCATTTCGACTCCGAGGAAGGTACGGGGAGTGGCAGTGGCGGAATACCTTGACTGCATAGAGTTCCTTGATCGTCTTGGATCTCGATGGCTGTCCTGATCTCGTCAGTATGTAATCTTCTGGATAGGCAACTGATGACGAGCGTAGCTTAGGTACGGTAGCCCTCTTTTCATATAACTGAATGGTACTGGAGGATCCGTAATGAATGACTTTGCTAAATTTCCCGTATTCTGCTGTGAATGATGCCGGCCATTCCTCTTCCGTTGTGATAGTTGTCACGGGTGTCTGATCAGAGTCGAAGTGATTGAGGAACGTTCCTCGGGGTGGAAAGCTGGTTACAGATCCTGGAGACCCTTGATCAACCGAGCTGGCTCGGGATACAAAATGGCCTTCGCATTCAGGTGTCGACCAACCCCACCTAGCTAAGATGTTTGTTAGCCCATTAAGGAGATGAGGGCTCCCAAAGTCTCTCGAGTCGATGCTGCCACCCCTTCTCATAGCATGACTATGGGTATGGGTTGGTAAAGGATGATCAGGTAATTCGACAAGGCGAAAGTGAGGGTGATGAGAATTTCGAGAGTGCGCTTCTTGCATTGACTATGTGTGGCGGTTGACTGGGTTGCTATCTGAAACTTCTGGCCCCAGATCATGGACGCGGAGAATGAGAATAGATGTTTGGACGCTAGTATAGCGTCTTCACCCAGCTATGATGGCCAACAAAAGATGAACACCACCCTTCATGCGCGTGCTGAAAGTGCTCTTCAGTTCTACGACATACAATAATGCGCCTATGACGTAACTATGGGAGAGTTAGTTATTTATTCAGTACTCCGTATCAGGTCATCCTATAAGATTCTGCCTTGTCGGTCCGCTCTCGACAAGTCTGTAACCATAATATGTAAGGCTTCATCATTATTTCCCATAATATTGAAATAATAGTTCTTATTCTGATACCGTATCAATGGCTCTGCAAAGGGTGATGGCAGGGATTGTTATAAAATATACTGTAGTGTGTCGACTCTATAGATTATAAAGTACATTCAGCGGGAATCAGGTGGCAGAAGAGATTCTAGATTAGGCAATGACTGCGTGTACATTCATAGACAGAATCATCTACTCTAATTACGAGCTTAAACCTTGGAATTTGGGGTTCAATAAGGAGGGAACGTCCCTCAATCATTTCCTTACATCAAACTCGCCTTGTCCTTGAAAGCACTCTGGGCCACCCCAATAACCTGAACAAGATGAGCCTCACAGTCGCCTGCTATAATTGGGGAAATGGTATAGAACATAATCATGCTCCCCAGCACAAACTTAGTATTACTTGGCAAAAAAAAAAAAAAAAAAAAAAGAAGAAATGAAAAGTTTTGCCACAACACCCAGAAGGGGCAGGAAAACAACCGGCGTGCCCATCTGCCGCCGTTCTGCCAACCAGCCCAGCCAATCTACTATAGCGTGGTAATGTTGAAGAGCAAGAATGATGAAGGTTAACAGCTGGCTCATTATGATGACCAGGTTTCAGGAATGTGGCTGTGGACATTTCAGACAAGGCGTATATGTAGTTCTCGGCCGCGCCTCTCGCCGTCGGAAGGCCGCCGTTTAATAGGGCCACCTATGATAATGGCTTTCCGTGTTGAGGTCCGTTTCAGCTTGAGAGATTAGGAGAATTCCGTCAGAATGCCGGGTTAGTGAAACAGAGAGTATAAAGTTGGAGACTAGCCGTGCATGTAGATCAAACAGTTCCAGATTCAGGATGGACAACATCTACCATTCTGTCAGGGCCGGCTGATATGGATCGGGCGTCGAGTTCATATGTTAAGGGCAGGTCTGTTGACTGGTATGCCAATGCCCGCCTGCGTGGAGTTGCGCCGGGAGGGAAGGCGGAAAATAGGGTCACTGTTTCAGGCAAGATGCCATTTTTAGTTGAGCAGTCGAGAGTCTGGTGAATTTAGTCTTTCTATTTTCTTTCCTATTATTGCAAGCATTCAAAAGCACTAGGTAAGTACAAGAATCGATTTTTTGAGAGCAATCTGTAGCTACGAACGGGCATAGAATGTCCGGAATATTTATCTCCCGAGTCTTGGAGTCAAGCCGTGATATCTCGTTATGGGTGCGAGCCGGAGATATAACAGCACAGCTGTTCAGGCAGGATGCAACTGTGAAAGAGAGGAAGCCTAATAACATGGTAGAAATATATGGATAATGAGCGCGATACGGAGTGTCGTTGTTACCTTTAGACCATGAAGCCTGGGTGGAATGTATCTACATGACATATGCATCGAGGTATGAAAGGGCCGACTGATAGGACGGCAATGCGAGGCTATATGTGGATCGATCGAAGCCGTCCGATTGCGGTGTAGGCTAAGTGGTGTACCAGCCTTTTAACTCGTTCTTTACAGTGGCCACTAGCTTTCGAGGTGATAGATTTATTTAGTTTAACCAACCAACAATTAGCCTGCCGGGGCTTCCCTCTACGACATTGCCATGAAATAAAGCCACCATAATGCCGCCAAGCCTGTGATCACTGGAAAACGAAAATAGGTATTTGGGAGTAGATTTGCATTGCCTCAATCAATCCGTAATCAACACAACCAACGGGGTCCTCTGGCTACAGTAAATCTCAGGCTGCTATGCGTGAGTGCTGTCGGGCCCGCCGACAGCTAGAAAGTGGCCAGTAACCCACTTGACGATCCTGAGAAGCTCGTAAACAGAACCTCTGTTTAGCAGCATCAAATGTAAAATGAACCAGGACAAAGGAAACCAGATTCATAAGCGCGTAGTCTTTCTAAAGCCCAGAACCAGAGTGGGCTTGACCTTTGGACCTTCCCCAGAAATCACCGGGTTCGGGGCGGGTCTAGCGGGGAACCTGGTCAGAATTAAGATAAAAGCAGTATATATTTCTGGATCCAGACTAGTTGATATTCCGAATAAAAACTCTACTATTATTAGTAGATATTATAGTAGAACTTAATAAATAGATAGAATTGGCTAAATATAGTATATTGGTGTTTGTAAAGTTGGTAATATTTTACATTGTCTGGAAGCTCTATTAGTCTGCTGTATGTTATAGGAAAACCGAAGTCGTCATGCAGTTGGTAACCTTGAAGATTCGGCTTGGTGGCTATTCCTCGGATTAGATTGAGGGCACTGTAATAGATGAGATCATTGCCCATAAGGAATCCCAGATACATATCGTGGTACTAGGAGAATGTTCACTATACTAAATCCTTCGCGCTGCGTTAGTGTCCAATGCTTAAGTCATCTCACATGATTCCTTCAGCACCTCCTGTTCCCAATGACATCCATCAAACTTCCCCCAGTTCCCCATTTCGGAGCATATACGAATAAAAGTCCCTACGACTAGGGATATACCAGCAAAATACCAGACAAAGCCCCAACAAGGCCCTTCAAACCAACATTACACGCAAGCAAACAATAGAATCAACCGTCCCCCCACAGCAATCAACAAAGGCCCCACAATGCCACAAACATACTACACTTGTCCATACCCAAAAACGCCTTGTTCGATTGCGACGTCTCTGCTCGGAACATCCTGGGTCGCAATGGTCTTCATATACGGACCGCACACTACCATGAGCCATATCCTGCTGAGCGCCTATGCCGTGGCCCAGGTGCTGACACTGCTCCTGGATCCAGAGACCTATTACCAGTTCACTAGAAAGAATCCGGATGGTACGGAGGTGAGGGTCCGACGGCCAATTGTAGGGTTCAGGCGATGCGAGACCGTGGTTGGTGTGACGGGTGGGTATGAGGTGCGGGCGGATGGGTGGAGGCATGAGCCGGCGTTGATACGAATTTAGTTTTTTCTATTATTTGGGGGGGGGATGTAAACTGGTAGTAGTAACGGTTTACTTGTGTTGGGGTTTGTGGGTTGGAAATAGGTTGAACTTAGGACTACTGGGGGAGTGGAGAAGCAGCTTGACCTAAAATCATACACGAGGGTCGGAATTAACTTCGGAAATAGCCATGCGATTATTGCCTGCAGTATTGGCTTAGTTTGAAGTTTGATATACATGCAGATGATGAGACTTGATCTTAGCCAGTTAAAGAAGATTGGAATATTCGCAACAGCCAAAGGAGTGAAAGATGATCGTCGATTCTGCTTGTAGATTAAATTAGGCGACCATAAGAAACTTCAGACAGAGCTTTCTTTCCCTTGACGTTATTTGTTTTTCTTTTCTTCCTCATCACTTGGAGATTATTCATGATAGCGAAGTTTCTGTCGCACTTTTTTCTATAATTTGTGTAGGTGCATGATTTCCTCAACTCAGTTAGCCTGAGTCTTATATAGTCAGGCGGGAGGGGGTGGTTTCCACTTAAAGACAACTTCAAGCTTATTACTATCTCTTTTCACCATCCTGGTCTATTATATATTGATTATTTGGTGGTACTTGACATTCCGGAGCATCTCCGATGCGGGGATTTGAGTATCTGCGGGGTTGCCCGAAGCCATGTCAAGGCATTCATAGATAACAGCCTCATTCAGTGTTTACCCTCATCCTATACCTGTATACTGTGGCATACTCAATATATTCAAATCAAAATGGTTCTTGCACAGCCAGAAAACAAACACGTGCTCAAGGCCTTTGACCTTTCAGGCAAAGTCGCAGCTGTGACTGGTGGGTTTCGATTTATGCAGTACTACGATCTCACGTCCGTTCAGTAACTTACCCTGTATGTCCTCAGGTGGTGCCCGCGGTATTGGCTTAGAAGTCTCAATAGCATTAGCAGAAGCAGGCGCTGATGTAAACCTCGACCCCTCAGTTTGTCAATATGGACACGCTACTAAGCTACGGAATAGGTCGCCCTGATCTATAATTCATCCAAGACAGCCGAGTCACTTGCGACAGAAATAGCAGCCAAGCACAACGTCAAAGCGACCGCATATCAAGCCGACGTGGCGAACCAAGAAGACATCGAAAAGGCAATCAAGCAAATCACCGCTGACTTCGGCAAGCTAGATATCATTGTCGCAAATTCAGGAATCTGCTCCAATGTTCCTGCAGAGGACTACACTACTGAACAATGGCACAATATTACCAAGGTTAACTTGGACGGTGCATTCTATACCGCCCAAGCTGCGGCCCGAATCTTCAAGGAGCAGGGATACGGAAATGTTATTTTCACGGCGTCTGTTAGTGCGACTTTGGTGAATGTGCCTCAGAAGCAAGCTGCCGTAAGTGGGCTTCGGTGGGAAGTTGTGCTGGGCTAATGATAGTAGTATAATGCCTCGAAGGCTGCGGTTGTTCAGATGGCTAAGTGTCTGTCTGTTGAATGGGTGGATTTCTGTCGTGTGAACTGTATCTCGCCTGGATTTATTGCTACGGATATTCTGGATATTCATCCCAAAGAGTGGCGGGAGAAGTGGTTCGATATGATTCCGGCTAAACGGATGGCTGAGGCTTATGAACTTAAGGGTGTAAGTAATGACCCGCTGGGCACGGATGTGATTTGCTGATGTGGTTGATAGGCGTATGTATTCTGCGCTTCTGATGCGTCGAGCTACATGACTGGTGCGAATATTGTTATTGATGGTGGCTATACTCTCCCTTGACTGGGTTTGGCTGGGTATTAACTTATACTCCTCCATGACCTTGGAAGGGAATATTAGTAATTGTACGGTATGAGGATAGTGTAGGAAATGACATCAAGTATTTTGTGTCACGTGCGTTGGTTGAGTATATACGGAGCAATTCTAGGTAACAACAGAAATAACACGGTTATCCGTGGTATTTAGAAGAATGTAATCTTTCTGCCAGGCGGATACTATTTTAATAGTTTATAGCCTACACTAGATTTGTCCTAATTCAGTATTTAGGTCTTATTACTAGTAAATATAGCTAGTTGTAACGGCGGTTGCCTTACTAGTCAACAATTATCCCGCCGAGTGCGCAGTGTCGGACATCTAAATAGCTGCCTAATGTAATCCTATATAAAGTCCAATCATATAGAGGATTTAGATCTTTCAGTAATTCATTTGATTCTAATCTGAAGATATTCTTATAGAGAACCCTAAATAGTCATTATTTTTCTCATACTTCTAATTTTATAGCTTGTTAACCTACTAAGCTCTGAAGATATTTTACTAAGGAGCTTAGTAGCAACATGCTTGTCGCCATCACCCTCAACCTTTTATCAAATATCTGCCAACAGACCATAGGCCGCTTCCTCCCCATCGATGTGGACCGTTTCCCCCTTTTTCGTCGACAAATAGACGAACCACAAGACTGGCACGACCCATATGACTGGGACGTCTCATGGCCCCCAGACCCTGCTGAATCGGTGACTGACCGGACTCTCTTCGACACCCGGGGATGTATAGTCTATGGCTACCCCTCTACTGGCGGGGTTCTTATCAAAGAGGCTGATCTTCTCGATATGCTTTTTCTGTCGCTTCCGCGCTCTCATATATTGCAGCGCTCACCAAATGCGGACGAAGAAGATAGATTCTGTAATCTTATGCGACGGACTGGTGCAACGTTCTGGCCGAGTAAGAAGAGTCGGGTTTCAGTACTGCTGGGCTTTAGGGAGAGCACAAAGGAAGAAGAGAAGGTCATAGTATACGGTTGGCCGGCAGATGGAGTGGGTGTGTGGGTACTAAGATTTGAAAGTACCGAGCAATTACCAGATAATTTTGGGAGAATAAGTTTCGCGATGAATATGGAGGAGAAGATAGAGATTATGAGAGAGTATGGCGCCACATTTGTTGAAGATGTTACGCAGGTGGAGGAACTTCATGATACGTTTTGATACCTTTTATTCTTGGTACTTGTGAAGAGGAATTTCGTTATGCTACCACATGCTGGGCTGTAGAAGGCTTAGATGATGTGGAGACGGAGCCGTCGCAGCCCATAGTATCATGAGAGCTGTCTGTATCCGTTTTGGTTCTTTAAGAAACTAAGATAAACTCTCGTCAAGCGAAACACAAGCATCAAGCTCTGGGATGCCCAGGGCGGCTCGGAGCAACAAAGCTTTGAGGGCTGTTCCAATTTAGTTCTAGATGTCTTATCAGGTAATGCCCATATGAAACACGAACAAAGCTCTCAAATATCCGTTAAAGTATCTTGGGTATGTTTGAAAAGGTGAAAGAGTTTTATGGCTTCCTTCTGAACTTCGTGAACCCATTTGTCAGAACATCACGAATACTATGCTGGCAGTTAGGTGTCAGGATAGTCGCGTTCTTATTATTAAATTCTGTACACCTTCTAATTAAATCTGTTTATAATAATACGATTTTCTCTACTTATACTTCTAATCTCCATTCAAAAAGAGGCCACGGGATAGATAGACGGTCACAGAGTATAGTGAATCCTTTCAACCTCTGTTGAGCCACTTTTGTTTTTCTTAAAAAAAAAGAAAATGAAAGAAAGACTATTTGTAATCTTATTCAAGCAAAAGTAGCTAGAAATATGAAGTAAGACGTCATTCAGCTTGAAAGGTTCAATAACGACATCCCCAGCTCGTTTGTAAATGACCTGAAAAGGCAAACTCATAGACAGCGTGCAACCCCAATCCATAAGTCAGACACCACGAACCTCAGCCCTTTCCCGAGCGAAACACGACACTAAGGAAATCAGTCATGCGTCATTTCAAGAATGATGTGGCTATGCTCCGGCCGTTACAAACCCGCCTGCAGGAATTGCGCCAATGAACTGGGGCAATTCCATCCGATATCGCGGGTAAGCGCCGACTACGTGGCTGCCATGCGCTCCACTCAACACCACTCGCTTGAAACCTTCTCTGATGTGTCACCACCTGAACCTGAGGAGAGCTCACCTCACCTATCAGAAGGGTGATCAGAGACAGGCACACCGGGATCTTGCCAATCTGATATGCCCAAAGTGCGGGGCGATTTCCAGTGCAGATAATGCGGCCCCAACAATTTTTTTGTTAGCGGTCAAACACACTGGGTTTCAAGCATTCGAGCGCTGTTGGTCACTGGTGCCCTATTTCTGCCTGCGTAGTGCTGCTTCTTTTTTTCTGCTCGTGGGATTTGCCGTGAGGCTTTTATTCTTGACTTTACTGGCTCCCCCCTGTTTGTGATACGGCTGTCTGCATGGAAGACGTAGCTCTCGACGAGTGATAAAAAGAGGGGCTGACTCTCTTTTCGTCCCTTTTTTTAATTATTATTATTTTACCTTATTGAATAGGTATCTGCATTATTATCTGATTCCTGGCCAAAGCTGTGATAAAGAAAGAGCAAATCCACCTCCCATGTCAGGCCGAAACATCAACCTCCTAAGCCTAGACGGCGGAGGCGTGCGAGGTCTCTCTTCGCTTATTATCCTCAAAGAGATCATGGAATCCATAGACCGCGAGAATCCCCCCAAACCATGTGATTATTTCGATTTGATAGGAGGCACCGGATCGGGTGGGTTCGTTCATCGTTCAAGGCTGTGTGGCCGGACAATAGATGAGTACTCACCATGTTGCAGATTAATAGCGATCATGCTCGGGCGCCTAGAAATGGACATTGATCAGTGCATTCATGCTTACAAGCTACTATCGCAAAATGTGTTCTCTCAGAAGAGACTCCTACCAATCGGTAGTAATCTGCGCAGTCGCGCGAAATACGACATCAAGAAGGTGGAGATGGCGTTACGAAAGATCTTGCGGGAGCTGAGTTATGAGAAGGATGCTCTGTTGAGGGAGGACGCCGGGTGTAAGGTGTAAGTAACCCTTTTTCTATCTTGGAGTCGCTTGCGATGCTTCGTTTTCCTTGGTTATGGGGTGTCGCTCTGGTGAGGTAGCATCTGGACTAATTCCATGAGTTAGATTTGTCTGCGCCACCGACGATACTAATCGGAGACTGGTCCACATGACAAGCTACCCCAGCAAATACTGCTCGAATGAGCTGTTCAAGTCCGCAAAGGTCTATGAAGCTGGGGCCGCTTCTTTTGCTCACGCACCGCTTTTCGACTCCGTTAAGATCGGCCCTAGCGGACGGCGATTTCACGATAGTAGTTTGGAAGCTAATAACCCGATGAGAGAAGTATGGATCGAAGCGAGAGGCGTTTGGCCGGCAGGGGCCTTGGAGAATCAACTAAAATGCATGGTTTCCATTGGAACTGGGGAGCCATCGATCAAACGGTCTCGCAGACGATTGTTCGGTTTGGTCAAAGCGGCTGATGTGGATGTTGTGGACCCGGAAATCGATACGAATCGGTTCATTCAGGAGCATACCGAGCTAGATGATGAGAATCGGCTGTTCCGGTTTGATGTTCCCAATGGGCTGGGAGAGATTGATTTGGATAGTATTGAAGAGATGGAGACTATTGTTGATGCGACTCAGGACTATCTTGAGAAAGAGCTTGTATATAAGCAGATCCGGAGGTGTGGGAGGGCTCTGGGTTGATTTCACAGCTCATGGGTAAAGTGATCATGACCTGGTTGGAGGCCTTTTGATTTAGGTTGGTTATTTGCATTCTGGTTGGCTTTTTGAGAATTATGTGGCGGCTATTGTCTTTCGGGCTCATTTCTTGTTGATATACTCTACTCGCTTAATTCAGTGATTACTATAGATTATTGCCCAAATGACGCTCTGATAAATACCGCTTATTTCGCACAGTACGTAGAGGTCAGAATAGAATTTAGAAAAGGAACATTCATTTCATAACTACCATGGTATAGACCTAGTCAGTACATGACCAGCGTACCATCCATACGATATCATGATATCTAATGCAAATTTATGTGCCTGGACTACTTTAAATAGTAAGCCAGATCAGCACCCTCCTTTTTCTCAAATGCCAACTGTCCATTACCCATGAATCTGAAAGGGTTGGAGGTATTATATTGGATCTCAAAGTCCTCAGGGCGAAGCTTTTCCATGCATGCTATAAAGACTGTCAGCATGACTGATGGGTGTTGAGAAGGATGACATACCTTGGAAATGAAGGACACTTCCCGGATACATGGCAGTGACAGTATTGTCGGCTCCTTCGTTCCTTTTACTGTACCAGGCGCTGCAGCCCTTGGACCAGACAGAGCGGCTCAGGGTTTCCTGAGCGAATTTATTATAAGCATGGACCACGGAGTCTTTCACGACGACCGATCTGGAAGATATTAGTTTCGCCAAGAATATAGTAGAAATGAAAACGAAAACCTACTTAATATCCTCTGTGGCAATCTTCTCAATCCAGTCCACCATATAGCCAGCCGAGAAATAAAGCGCCGCCGGCAAAGACCCATGGCCAACGGGATAGTTCGGCCCACCAAAGATAAAGTAGTTGGGAACCCCGGCAGCACATGTTGCAAAGTATGCTTCTGGCGTGTCCTTCCATTCCTCAGCGAGGCGGCGACCGTCGCGCCCGACTAACTCCCAGGGCGGAATGAATGAGTTGTTGAAACCCGTGGCGCAGACAATCAAGTCAAATTCTTCTTCTCTTTCGTCTGTCTCGATACCGTTTGGCGTAATACGATTAATTCTACTCAACGTTATCCTAGCGTTGTCCTCCTGGATGGCTTCCAGATAGCCTTCGCCGGGACTAACACGTCGACATCCAATTTCGTACGTTGGTATCAGCGTCTTAACCAGCTCGGGGTTCTTGGATAAGCGGCTTCGCATCACCCCCTGTACCCAATCGTGCATGGCCTTGTTTTCCTCAGAACCTGAGATCATTATGCTATATACGCTATTCACACTGCAGTCAATCTTATGTTAGCCGGATGATCAGTTAACGAGTAGATGGAGAGCCATACGACCCCTCAATAGATTTCCTGTACTCCAGAAACTCTTCTGGATTATCCTGAAATCGCTGTTTTTCCTCTTCTGTGTATTGGAAGTTCGTGCCCATCCCATCCCTCGTTAATTGACCACAGAGATTGGGGGTAATCCAAGTTGCATGGCGAATATAATTGACCAGCTTGGCGGCTTTGCGCTGGAGAGCTGGAATCACCTGGATTCCCGATGAGCCGTTGCCGATGACTGCGATTTTCTTTCCCTCGTAGTTGTATGCCGGATCCCTGTCGACGTGAGCTATTGTACCACACTACTTTGGATATAGAATTGAACCTACCAGTGAGCAGTATGAAGTAGCTTCCCCTTAAACGTATCCAGCCCCTCGATATCGGGCCATTTCCACTGACTGGTATCGTTAGATTATCTTCATGGAAGAAGTAGACGAAGACTTACTTGAGAACACCACTCCCATCTAGCATAATATCCGCCTCGTCTTCTAGAACGAGTTCACCCTGTTGCAATTGGAGTTTCCATTTCCCCTGCGTCTCGCTCCAAATCGCCTTGACGAGCTTCGTATTGAACTTGATCTTTTCCTTCAGGTCGTACTTGTCAGCAGTATTGACAATATACTCCTGGATCTCCTTTCCACTGGCATAGTAGCTAGACCAGGCGGGATTAGGCGCAAACGGGAACTGATAACTGTCTTTTTCAAGTCAACCTTATTGTGATCCAGACCATTCAGAATACGAATCTCAACTCACGAATAGGAATATCACTAGCATCGTCAGTATACATTCATCTATATACACAGCAAACCAAGTTAGACCACTCACCACGCCACCCCAGGGTAAATATTCTCAAACCACGTCCCACCAACCTCCGGGTTCTTCTCGTAGATAGTGAGATCAACGAAATCCAGGGGCCTCTCGTGCTTGAGCTTATACGCAATGTTTAAGCCAGAGATACCTGCTCCAATACACACCACGCGCAACTTTCGAGGAGTGAAGGCAAAAACGGAGGGATCGACTTTCCAGTCGTTCTGAGCTTCGCCATTGGATACGGAGGCTTCATTTGAAGGCATTTTGGGTTAATGGGGATGGAGATATGGGTAGGGGTGGATCTGGGGTCAGGGGTATTGGTCCCATTATATAGGGGGATGGCTATATAAATTGGCGAGTAGAAAGCCGTGAAATACGCGAGGCTGTAACATGACTCGGAACTGACAACTGTTCACTTGTTGGTTGTGGGTTGGAAAAAGTTAAGCCAGAGCCGGCCCCGTTTTGCTAGTGGCAGTGTTACAACCTAGGGTGTTGTTGATCGTTGATCTACCCGGATACATCCCGTGTTTGGTTACGTGGGTCAGGCAGTTGGGTTATATATTTTTTTTGTGTTTTTGACCTACGAGCAGGTATTCGACATAGGCAGTGAAGAATGTAAGGTGAGAGAAAATAAAATAAAAAAAGAAATAAAGGATTGGCGAGGCTAGAGTTGCTGCCATGTGGTTCTCAGTAGTTCCTATGCGTCGCTAGACTGCTCAGGTCATGCCATGCAATGCAGTTGGTCAATTCCTCGTAAAATCCACTATTTTATACTACCTAATGCACGTCCGTGCCTCTATACAGCCTAGCGTAACATTGGTCTGCCCGTCAAGCAAATGGAATTACGCAATTCAATCGGATATGCAGTAGTTGGGACGGCGGGCGCCAATGGGTCTCCAGAAGGTTTGGCCCCCATGGGTCTAACGGCTGCTAACGTGCGCCGTCGAGTGGAGCTGCTGGCATTCGATCCCGCCGAGTCGAGAGTGTTGTAAAGTACGATAGGCAACACTATACTCTCTATTCCCTACAATTGCAGAAGGGAGCCTTATCGTGCAGATCTTCTTTAACACCTGGCCAGATGTGTGCCTTGAATTAGATCCGAGGTGTATTCAGGTAAAGTAATGGTTCTAATGGAGGGAGGAATACGAGTCTATCAAGATGGTGTAAAAGATAGTAATTTGATAATGAATATAGACGTAACAATTATTCTACGTATATCGCATACATAGCGTACATAGCGTACATACCGATCACTGCGTGTTACATATGTGCACGTCTAGAATCAGGACTTAAATGGATCGTGTCCCCAGTTCTTCAACGACCGATGGCTCTTACTGTTCGGATCCTGCTTGGCTTTCTCTTCCTGCGCCAAATGCCGCTTACAATACGACACTACCCGCCGCATGTGATCGATGTCCTGGTCGGTATATCCTTCTGGATCCTTGGATGGATTGTGCTCTAGAATGTCGACGATCTTGCGACCGCTGTGCTTAGTTAGCTTTCGTTCAAAGCATGCAAAAGGGGTCAGAGTAGATGAGACCTTTCATGTCCGATTGTCTCTCCTGATTCACCACTCCATCCGGAAGACTGAGACTGTTCCTCTTTGAGCCAGTCGCGGAGTTCGTTGGGGGTCATATTGACCAGGTCGTTGAATTCCCTGGTTGTGGGTTAGCTTAGGATTAGGGCAGACTCGGCAGGGCCGGCAGGGCAAAGTACTCGATGACGGTGTTCTTGTCTTTGACCATTGTGATTGCTATTCTAGGGAGTCGTACTATTTCTTGGTGATGTTGGTTCTTTATTTATTTTCTTGTGAGCAGGAAACGGCGATATATTTATACCGGAATGGAACTGACGTCATGGATGGATCGGTAGGTATAATTGAGTTCATTATGATGTTCAGGCAGCCCGGCTGTTCGTTTAGGTTCGCCTGCCGGAAGTCAATCTGGGTTACGGTATAGGTATGCGTTCATATAGGACAAGGTTTTGTGGTACTGAGATGGTTAGTAGTAGACAGGGGTGATATCATAACATGTGTCTTCAAATATTCTTAAAAAACAATCTATATACCAGCATTATCAATTTCGGACCAAATGAAAGTCTTTCATCTGCACCCCGGCCGTTCAGCCCTACTCCTAGAGTATCCACAGGTTGATGAAGTAGCATCGTGAATACAATGACTGGCCTCGTGGTGTGCCAGAACTTAGCGCCATGGATGAGCATGCAACTCAAGCAGAAATCGCCCTCACAGCCTTATCACCTCCATAACGACCAGATGTTATCGAGTAGAAGATCTGCCCAGCAAGACATTCAGCCAATGCCTTCGCAAACCGGATCTGGCCATTATTCAAGAGCCCCGACGATATTAGCTTCTTAAACTCCCCGGAAAACGCACGCTCGGTGTCCAGAATGAATCCCCGGGTAAGCTGCTTCGCCGTTACCAGAGAGACTTGGTATACATGGCGTATCACCTCGATCGCGTTGATGATCAGTCCACCGGTTCGCTCGTGCTCTTTATTCTCCCTTTCAAAGGAGTAAAGGTCATTGGTGAGAGAGAGGTGGGTGACATGTATCCGAATCAAATTGTTGAATACTTGTATCTCAGTCTCGGAGAGGTGGATGTTGCAAGCAAACATAACTTGCGTTATGATAAATCTGGCCGGGGTTATTTGCAACTCTAGATCCTCTGTCTGAGTGGACATATTACGGGTTTACGTACTCTCGTGCAATATCATCCGATCTAAAATCTAGATAGTTTCTGAGCGACTCAAATACTGTTGCCGACATCGATTGGTAGCCCTTGGTATGATTGAGCCAGGTGACTATGCTGGAGAGGAGTCTCCTTCCCAGGCTCGGGTCTTCCTCAATGATTGCTGTCAAGAAACCGCACAGCGGTTCGTGACGCCTCTGTGGGGTGCCAGTCTTCGGCTCATATGTAGTGAAAATGGCGTCGGTGATTGTAGATCCCTAAGATTAACTTGAATACGAAGATGTAATCAAAGATGGAAATCCGACTTACAGCATCCAACGGAGAGCTCTCCACAACATCTATTTATTCGAATGTTAAAACCAAATACACGACGGAGCGAAAGGTATGACTATGACACTCACCATCATGCAGAAAAACAAGCAACATAGACTGACTTAACATGCCCGCACGTACTGGACTCGCACTTGGATACATGTACGCAGCAGATTTAACTGAGGTCGCCATGAGCTCTACCTCTTTGCGCATCTTAACTTCCGACGATGTGTCTTGTAGCTCCGGAGGCATTGCTCCATTATCTTGAGCTTCTCGACGCGAGTCTTCGTATATAGTATCCAGGAGTTCCTTGGTCATGCTTTCTGCTATTTTCCAGTGCTTGCTCTGTCGACAGCAGGGCAAGTAGCTGGGCCAGGATATCGACAATTCGGAAGGGTACAAGACAATAGAATTCGAATAACATCCGGGTCCGCCGACTCCTTCGTCTAGACCTTGGAGAAATTTGAATATGTTTGGATCGAAGGAAGTTTTACTATCCAGTACAGGGTCATATACATGTGTGATGGGCATGAAATGTTTTCTGCCGTTACCGTCTGTGATTGCGTCCATCGTTCTGTTTCTGTTGTTGCTTTTGTCATTGATGAGGGTCTAAAGAAATGAAACCAAAGAGATTACACATCCTACTACAGTAAAGTCTTAAGATGACCGAGTTTAGAATGACTTTTGGGGCTCAATGACGTAGATTGTGTTTATAGTTCCCATGGTCTTGTTTTCGTGCGCCTCTGCGCCTTCTCAACGTACATGGCGGCGCTCAATCGCAATCCCGTCAAACTTCGCTTATATTCTCCGCTACACATACGTGAAATGTTTTGCGGCGAGTTGGGTTCTATTACCCGATTCAGGTGCCGCTGCTTTTATGAGAGCAACACGTGAGTAGTTGTTCCATGTGCACTCTGCGGTCACTCACTGACTGCTCAGTGGGCACGCTCTGGTCGCTCTCTAGTACTATCACTTACGTGGCTCGCACTGTTCTCTTCAACCGTATACGGAATAACGGCTCCAGTTCTAATCTACACTCAATCTTCAATATAAATAAAATAAGTTGGTCGGTAATTCTGCGAGATACATTGTCGGCAACGTTTCTGGTGCTACAAATACTATTATCATTGTTGGATCGCTGGTCTACGAATAGAGCCTAGATAGTCATGTAGCTAGAACCTTTCAACTTGAACAATCATCGATTTCTTTCCAGATGGCTATTTGGCAGGCTATGAGCCCAGCAGCTCACAAAAGAACCCGGGCAGTGCTTCGCTTTGTCGGTCTGAGGTTCTAGAACTCAGGATTCATTCTACCGCCGGTGTTTGACTTCAAATCTACGCGGATATTCCTCGTAAAGGGAAACCCCACAGCACCCCGATCACTGGTAGATGGTAGTCAGAGCTCTCAAGGAGATCCCGCAAAAGGAGAGGCACAAAGCAAAGCGCACAGCAAGATTCAAGCCAAGAATCGAGTCAAAATATGGTCAACATATTATCTTGTAATAAGTCACATAATGATGCCGCTAGCAACGACCTCGAAATGATTGACTCATTTCTGATGCATGTAATGATCCTTTATACCTACTCTTCCATCATTCAGTCGTATGTATCTTGGTTATATGACTTTTGTGTCGTTCCGATGGCCCATTGAACAGCTACAAGCTAATAAGTAACCTTTGTTCCAGCGGCAACTCTTGACGCTGATGGTCTGATTCAGTCTCGGGTAGACGCAATTGCCGCGCAGTTGTTTCCTTTCTTTGCAAATGTCTAATAGCCATTGCCGTGGCCATCATGGCTACCGCAATCCCTATTGACGCCGAATACCCTTTTGGATACTCCGGCGCCTCGACTTGCTGCCAAATCAGCAGGGGAAGCCATGCTTGGACCACGTTCGCCATCTCGTTCATTGAGCCCGCCACTAAGGCTCTCTCCTCGTTGTCTTCAGCGCAAATCTCGTGCATCCACGCATATATCAATCCGCTAATTCCACTAGAACAGCCGGCTAGTATGAAACAAGCCCATTTCCAGCCAGTCGGAATATTCCATATCGTCAGACTCGTGTTGACGATGATTATCATAACACCCGAGAAGATGATTGGCGGCCATCGCTCGCCGTGCAAGATGGTATCCGACGTCCATGCGTAGGTCATCGTGGTGACGATCTGGACAGCTGTCGTTAAGGTCGGATACGTATTGATCTGCGTTATACTGTAGCCTTGCTGCTTTAGCCAAATAGCAAACGCTGGCTGCCCCGATACTCCACCACCATTCATGTATAAGATGTACAACAAGGTCAAGAGGTAGATATGCCAACTCGAAAAGATTTTCTTAATTTTCTTTCTAGTGTATGGTGCGCGGTTCGCACGACCGTCGGCTTGCATGCGTGTCTGCGCCAGGACAATTTCATCGGGCGTCAAATACCAAGCCCGCGTGATCTCCGGCACGTCAGGTAGAAAAAGGAAGCCGGAAAGCGCAATCGGTAGTGAGATAATCGTGTTTATAATAAACAACCACTGCCAACCTTTGAACCCATGCACACCGTCGAAATGGTAGACGGCGGCCATGAGGTAGCCGGAGAACATGCTTCCTACGGCACTGCTTGCATGGAATATGCATGATCGCTTGCCAAGCTCGCCCTTTTGATACCAAGACCCAATGACATACTGCATACCTGGGTAAAACGTACTCTCTGCGAGGCCGATGAAGAACCGTAACACGTATATTTGTTGCACGTTGCTGCACTTGGCCATGAGAATAGTCAAGACGGACCAGGCCACTTCACATGAAGGAATCCATAATGAAGGTCGAATACGCGTCAACAGAAGAGTACTATAAAATGATGCCATGGTTAATGCGAATACTATGTGTTTTGGGGAGTCGCTTGCCAAGCATTCCATTTGCTATATTTTCATTGCTTTTTTTTTCTTATTTTTTTTTTTTTTTTTTTTTTTTTTTTTTTTTTTTTTTTTTTTTTTTTTTTTTTTTTTGCTTTAGTGACTGCTTGATTCCGCACTTGCCTTGGAATTTGCCCAATAATATAACCTATTGTCCAGCAAGTTTGCATATAATTGAGTTCGTTTCCGTTGAGACCCAAGTCTTCTTTCATGCCAGAAACAAACGCATTATTGATGTTAATTTGATCCAAATTCTTTATAAAGTACCCCAATGAGGCTATAGTGAGGATAGCCGCATCAAGCTTAAATAAAAATCGCCGTTCCTCTAGTGATTTGTCCCAAGTATCCCACAAGTACGCGGTGCAGTGCGGCCTGCTGGGCTTGGCGATCAGAAATTCGCATGCTTCTGATGAGTGGGCGACGGGAACTAGTTTCGTTGCAGATGGCCTTTGAACGGAGTTGCCTTTGCTATCGCTCATTATATATAATTTTTAAAGGGAAGGTGAAGTCAAAATGCGGTTGGAGTTGTAGTAATAGCGAGTGATGGACAGCGAACCGTATGCCTTGCTATTGGGGACAGGCAGGGTTCTTATGACTCTGCATTTAGCGACACCAGGGGCTTGACCAGCACAGCAGGGTCCGTGTATTGTATGGAGCCACGCATAGGATCTACAGTCATGCGGATGGTTGGACGCATGCGGAATAACCATCGTGTCAGCTGATCCTAGCGTGCATGGACTTACTACTATCGCTCATGGTTGCAGTTGCATTTTAGCTGCAGCCCCGCATCTGTCAATCTGCCATTCACTCGGTGGGGAAATAAATACTTTGGCTTGTAGCCAAAGATATCCATATATTCTCTCCACAGAGTGCAGATATGGTATGTCACGATACTACTCTTGAATCCTTAATTTTATAGATAAACCTAGTATTTATAGCTGGCTTGGTGGGAAGTTAAGCCAAACAACCGTGGTTTACTCCGGAATTTGATTCCGGATTGGTTCCAACTCACGCCCAATACGCAAGGGAGCACTCAGCCCACGCACCCTAACCTTGTCCCCACGCTCCGGGATCAATCACTGTGCAAAAAGCGGCCCTTACTGCGCCCTCCACTTCCTCCCTGCTTGTGCATCCAGTTGCCTGTAGAGCTTCATCTGCCGCTGCAAGAGCGCCACGAGCCCTAACAGTACCGCTCCTGGTTCGCCCTCCGCCGTGACTGCCACTCCCGGAATGGCCGGAACACCTGCGCGAACAGTTCGGCCAACATCTTTTCCTTAGTCCGTTCTCGCCGCACCACGTACTGGACTTGTACTTGGATATATATACGCAGCAAATTTGACTGATATTACTATAAGCTCTATTCTCATATCCCCTAATCGGTGATAATATATCCTATAGCTCCGGAGACATTATTCTATTATTTCAAGTTTCTCAATATAGATCATTGTATATAATATCTAGCAGTTTCTTAGTTATATTTTTGACTATTTTTTAATATTTACTCTATCTATAGCAGAATAAGTACCTAGATCAGAATATTCATAAGTCAGAAAAGTATAAAATACTAGTTTAAATAGTAGTCTAGTCTACTGACTTCTTTATCTTTCTATTATAATAAGACTATACGGTTCTTAGCTTCATAATAGCTTTTATGGCCCAGTAATATAGATTCTGTTTAGGATTCCTATGTTCTTATCTATATACGTCTCTGTCTTCTCGATATATATGGTAAATGCTGTTTACACCTGTAGTCAGTCGCAACCCTGTGAAAGTTTATTGATATTCTACGCTACTACTATGTGTTCTAGATTGGCGATGGATTGTACAAGTCTGTGTTTCTACATTTTGTGGTCACTATGATGAATTAGGTGTGTTTCAAGCCCTGAACTGAGAAACTAGGGCGGCTAGGCAAAGCTCCTGGCCGCTAACATGGTTTTAAGGTTTCCTTATACAGGTCCAGGGGATATATGGATAAAAGGCATAACATGATGCGTAACATTATTTTTCTTGTATGTACTGCGTGCTGTGGGTGAGAATACACTGACGCTGGCCATGTTAAGTAAGGCTTGGAGAAAACTTCTGCAGCATTTGCAGGAGCTTTTCACCGCAGAGTATTCATTTCCAGATTCCTTTATCAACAGCGAGTTTACGAGTATGTCTCTTATGCTAACAATGAGATTCCGACATTAAGGTTTACAGCACGGCGCCGTCTAACCTTGCCTTCACTGCCTTCGGGAATTCCAGTATACTGAGCGCCTCATACATCGGCCTAACAATACCCGCGTGGTCATTCACAAAGGCCCAGCCGTACCCGGACATGGCTCAGCCATAGAGCCAACAATCTCTAGGCTACCCTGATTAGGTACAGGAGGCCGACCCCTGCAAATACTACCAGAGGCAGCCCCACCAACACAATGATAAGCCTCTGCCACACGAAGCATAGAAGGTGATACATGGTACGCCGCAGAAGATGATGAGGTCGCAAGCACATTATGTGCCCCGTGACTGTCAGCGATATTGCGTATATCCTGGCTTAGATTGATCGGTTTCTGTCCACCAATAAATGATTCGCAGTCGACCTCAAGACAAAGTATTACTTCATCCTCGCTTGCATCGATCCCACTGACTCTTAGACATACTGCGTTCGCGTGTAGACTTCACTATGCTCACCTGCGAATTACGGCTGCTTGATCAGCGTAGGGGATTAGTATCCCTAGACGGATTGGATCAGAATCAATCAATAACAATGCCCCAGCCGAGCAACGTCTCATCTTCCATGTGATAGGTGCCAATCCGCATAGAGACATGTATCTGTAGTGTGCAGATTGGTTGGATTAGGCTGTGCAAGGCGTCTATTTATGGAAGGTCAAATTTAGTACCACATTAATCGTATGCTAGTTAACCGCCCTGGTCATTCTCCCACATTTGGATTATGAAAGCGCTAACCAACTGAGATAAATACCTTTGAACTGATCCAATAATATAGGGAGGTTATCAAACAGGGACCAAAGTAACCATGGTTAACCTGGCAGACAACTACAGTGCCATCAATGACGTGAGAATTTTCTACACCTACATCGACGCAGCCTCGTTGTTGCCCACTAGAATGCCTGGGCGCATTTTAGCCTCACACATTCCCCTCTTCTGGGCGGCTATACTAACATTATAATTGGTAACGAAAGTCGACAAGGCTGCGTGAACCACATGTCAATTCCAACACTTCCGACTGCCACAGCCACTGAATACAATCCAGTGGAATCCTAGTTATCCAAATCTGTAAAGGCGCAGTAACCTATGTCGTCTGACCTGAGTAGTTGAGTCATGGGAAATTTGGTCGGATGCAAGTAAGATCGGCTGTGCTCAGATAGGGTATATAGCCATGCCGCCAGAGGTAAGGAACCACGAAGGTTTCTCATCATCTAACTTTCTACATCACATTCCTATCCACAATGCCTCATTCCGTGTCTTCTGCTTCTCCTTCAGATGATGGATCCGGTGATTCTCTCCCAGGCTTGCTTGCTGGTATTTCCTTGGGAGATAGTCCTGAGACAGAAGCAGTAGAAAGGGAACCTAGTCGGCCCAATCCGTCTGAGACACACCGCTCTCCAGTGTTGGAGGTTGGGCCGGTAGAGCAAAACAGTCCTGTGTTTAGTCCCTCCGCGGCACATATTTCCAATGGCAGTGAAGCATACCACGCAGAGTACTCTGTTGACGAACTCACGCGGAACGTGATTCCGCAGCAGGTTGCTAGACTCCAGAAACCGCAACGATTCATACTCAATGAGACCGATGATCTATACATTCAAGGGAAGGAATTCCAGACGAAATGGGGAATTCCAGACAATGGCTTCCTCAATTGGATAGCATTATTGTCAGGCTGGGTGGAATTCCCGGCTATTTTGTTACTCAACCCCAGTCCGTGGGATCACCTGTCGTTTGATGACATGCTGCGGAAATCGCCGACGCTTTCTTGGCTGCAGAAGATCCTGCAGAGTATGGGGCTTCAGCTCGCCGACGTGATCATCCTTGACACGTTCCCGATGCTCCGGGATAATCTCAGAGACGATATTCTGGAGCAGATGGGGCCGGCGAGGCGGGACGAGCTGGCACGGGAATCGTTTGCGCTTACGAGGGCGACTCTCGAATTGATCCAACCACGGGTGATGATATCCTGTCAGTGTTGTACGAAGCCAAACAATGAGAGGTGGGAATTCTTTAACGCCGACAATCTTGCACAGCAACTCTGCTCATCAGTGCTCAGAGCGCGAGAGAGGCGGGTGCGGGAGTTAGATGTGAATGGGCATCGGATGCAAGTGGTCCAAGGAATGCATCCACAATACCTGGTGAAGCGAGATACAACTCAGGAAGAGGTGCTGGTGGAACTGTTCACGCAGGTGTTTCGATCATTCGGGGCTTGGCAGTCACGACGGCTGACGATGGAAAAGGAGCTCCGTGATGCGGGAGCGACATTATTGAGCCTGGTGGCGCTATTGCAGCAGCAGATACAGCGTTATGGGAAATTGTGTAAGCAGGCAGGGAGTGAGATGGATGGACCAGTGACAGCTAAACATGTAGAGGAACTTAGAACGCAGTTGCATGGGTGGGAGTGCAGGCGCAGTGACGGCGCAGCTTGAGCAGTATGTACGTAGAACATCTTCCATCCAGATTATTATCAGCTTCGCAGTCTCCAGTCGACACATTTCTATTCTTACATTCTTTCATATGAATGGCCATCCCCAAGAACACCTCACCTCAGTCACAGGCCAATGGGCCAACGCAACTAGCGCTGTAAGCGGAGTAAAATAAGGAGTGGAGCTAAAATGGATGTGATCACGACCATCACACCTTCAAGGAGCTGGCCTCCTATTCCAAGGCTATAAATGGATTCCCCTAGGCCTGTGGACAGAGTCCATGAAAAAAAGATACCCTCTTAGTTTTCTATAGTGACTGCGCGGTCGTACGTTTGGGTTCGGCTCCTTCTATTTTCATTGCTTGGTTATTCCATAAGCCACTTTTTCCTATCAATAGCAGTGGCAGGGTATATACATGTACGTCATCCCTGAATCGAAGATTACTATAGTAAAAGTATTTCTAATATGTGTATGTTAACAATTCCCGTCACGGGGTGTTCCGATCCTACGATGGCCTGATAAATAGAAACGGCAAAAGTGTGAAAAGTCGGGAAGACAAATTGACTTTGCAAAATCGTGTTTGTTCAAATGGCTCCCTCGACAATCTCTCACTTTTAGGACCCTTATTCATGAAGTTACTTCGCTCCATATGACCTGACAAGACATCGCGTGCGACTCAGGATCATGAAGAAATGTCGCCAACAATTGGGTAAATTGTTCTTCTCGGCGAATACACATCCGGGAAATAGCCGCCGATATAGAAGCCAGGCACCAGCCCTTCGAGCTGCTCACCGTCACAGGCAATGCTAGAAGGAATAATGCCCACAAGCTGAATTCCGGAGTCAACCACCGGCATGCTGCATCATTGTCTAATAACCTTCGAAGCTGAGCGACAAGCATATCAGAGGTTGTTTCACCCCGTGGGAACTCATTGCAAATAGTTACTGTAAAGAGCAAGAGAGCAAGGCGGCATATCTCAAGAGCTTGCAGGTGAGGAATACTCGAGTCTCTATACCGAGTTGATAGGAGACGGTATTGGGTCGAAGTAATCCAGAAACGGACCTGTGCTGCCTTGGCTTGGTGGTCTTTACTATTTATTGTGAAGAGTGTCTGTGTAGCATTTTGTAGACTGCAGATTGCCTCTTTGAGCAGGCTGTCGAGGTTCAAGAGCCGATCGAGTTCTCGGAATCCGTTATTAAGGTGGTCTGTCTGAGGTCCTGACTCGCCGATACCCTGGTAACGTGCACCGAAATAAGGGCGTTGCGTGGCAGCTACACAGCCGCATAGGTCCGCACTAAGAGACATAAAACCTCAGCGATAATTTTTATCATAGCTTTCAGCGAGTCTTACCGATAAATCTTACCCTGAATAAGCGGTTTATCATTCAGGCTGTCTAAACCTCCTCGTGAATCGACAAGGCTTTTCAAGCCCTGCATATGGACATTCCATTCATCGTGAAATCCTAGCATCTGCTACTTAAATGTTAATAATTTTGCAATGTCCAAGACTTTTACTTTCGTACAACACACCTTCATCATAGCGATGCTAGCAATGACGACCAAGGTTTCATCGGATACCGAACCTGCCGAATCTGCCATTCTCTGGTTGACGATAGCTATAGCTTCATTCAAGTGCCTAACAAAGAAGGGATATCCGTGAGAGCGGTTGGCAATCATCACAAACGATGCAGCACATCCTATCAGACTATGCAGCAAAGCTGGGTCATTGAATGCCAATGGCAACCAATAATTCGTCATTGGGTTGCAGCCACACCTCTTCTCGATCGAGTAGAGTGTCTCCCAAATGGTAGTAATATCTTCAATCAAAGTCAGCTATTACACATACTCAGCAAGATTAAGAACCATGAAGCCTACACAAGGAGAGTAGATCGTGCATATATGGCTCAATCTCAATCGATAGCGTATTGAAAGGATCCACGCGGCCAGGTTGGGGAACTATAACTTCCGAAGAAGGTACCCTCGTAGAGGCTGTTCTTTCTGTTTTATCTTCAATAGAAGTCCCTTTGCGCTTATGGTTAATGTATGTGTGGTTGAGCATCACCCTCTTTCTGATAGATTTACGAGTATCACGATCAATGTCGGTCGAGTTACTGCCCAGATTGACGAATTCATATCGTTCATGATCTTTCTGTTTGTGGCCATCAACACTGGCACCAGTTGTCTTTCCCTTCCTTGCTGATCAGGTAAAGTCAGGACCTAACTTGCTAGATAAAATAGAGAAGACTTGTTGCTTACATCCTAACGGTCGCCCCCTCCTGCGGGGAGCGGGGACCTTGATTGAGCGTTGTCCATAGCGAAATACAATGCCCGACGCAGTCGGTGATGACGTCGTTGCAAAAACTACTTCACTAGGTTCATAATCCATTTTGAGATATAACGTCCATTATCTAGTGAGTATATGAACAAAGAACTTAGGAGAATAGCGAAGATGTTGGTTACTAGGGTCGGAGCTGTCACGCTGTAACTCCGGTCAGTCTAACCAGATTCGGTTACAGGTCGAGCAATAATTCGACCCAAAGCGGCAATAGATTTACATCATGTCATATCCATACTCATATTCGACGCAACTTGTGAAAAGATAACATGTTATGATTGAGAAAGTCTGGACGCCTAGAGCGTATTTATGATTCGTCCGATATAGTAGATCGTCTACTGTTGGCCATGTAATGAGGGGTTGTGAGCTATAAAAGGACATGCCGCTGTCCTCCGATGTAGACTTCTCCTACCATGGTTATATCGATCTGGTAAGTTCTTCAACACACAACGATGCCTCAGTATAACGCCCAAACCACAGCCGAGGAGGTTTCAAATGATTGCCGTGCTGTGATTGCCAATAAGACTATCCTAGTGACTGGAGTCACTCCGGCCAGTCTCGGTGCCGGTTTCGCGGCAACGATCGCAAACTACGCGCCGTCCCTTATCATTCTCGCGGCTCGTGACGTAACAAAAGCTCAGCAAACAGCCACAGAGATCTCAACTATCTGTCCCTTCGTGAAGACCCGTATTCTGCACCTGGATCTAGGATCCCAAGCCCAAATCCGAGAGGCAGCAAAAGAGGTTCTCGGATACGAGGAACACATAGATGTACTGGTTAATAATGCAGGAATAATGGCGCCGCCTTTCTCCTGGACTCAGGATGGCGTGGAGAGTCAATTCGGTATTAACCACATCGGCCATTTTCTCTTCACAAACTTGATTATTAGCAAGTTGCTGGCACCAGGCAAATCCTCCCGTGTTGTGAATATCTCCAGTGACGGTCACCGGCTAGGGCCTATTCGATTTGATGACTGGAACTTCGATGTAAGTTGAGTGCACTGGCGTGGATAACGTGGAGAGGGAGACTAACTGGGCATGGAAGGATGGTAATACGTATGATTCTTGGCTGGCTTATGGTCAATCAAAGACAGCGAATATGCTATTTTCTATATCACTTGCACAGAAGCTTGGCAACAAAGGCCTTATTTCGGTCAGCTTACATCCTGGTGTTGTGAGTACGCAGATTCTAAGGCATGATGTTGCTAAATCAGTTAAGGCACTTGGTGAGAATAGACCACTTCAAGCCCTATCCTGTCATCATACTATTAAACTGACATGGCTTAGTCAAATGGGATCACATCCAAGGCAACCGCCAGTGCTGGGACGGGTTCAAAAGGAAATCTATGTCACAGGGCTTAGCAACACACGTATTTGCATGTTTTCACCATTCAATATCTGGTGAGTTGTCATAGATGGGCTTGGGCTTTATCTCTAACCGGGTTTCAGAAAATAATGGCGGTTACCTTGAGAACTGCAATGTTTTGAAACCAGCCGAGATCCGTTGTTGGGGCCGAGATCATGTAGACGCAGAAAGATTATGGAAGCTGAGTGAAAATATTGTGGGACAGGAGTTCGACTACTAGTCTTGGTATGGATATGAATTTGTGCGCGGGGGGTATGTGATTTCTAAATAAATGAGGCTCACCTATCTACGATTACAAATAGGTACACAAAAATTGCGAGGACCTGCAAGCCTTTACCCGTATTCGTGAGTTCGATCATGTAGAAATAATGGAAACATGAGTGGATTCAACACAGTAACAAGGAACTAGGGCCAAGATTCATTACACCCTAAACCAGAATTAGAATGAGTGAGAAAACTGATAATGCTTGAAGGGTAGATAGTTAGCTGAAAATCACGAAAGAATCTGTTCTAACCAGGGAATTTAGGCTACTTTCATGTTGTACAGGGTAAGGACTATTTTACCTTGGACTTTGTATCATCCGAATATTAGGAAATGAGTCTAACATAATTCGCTGAATAAACATAAATATAGGAGAGGCTAACCTAATTGTAGACTTGAGGCTGGGGACATATAGCGGACTTGGCTTTTCGAGAATTAACAAACTAGAGGCATATCAGTGAGGCCTAGGGCGGCCTGCTGTACTAGCAGTGAAATATTTCCCTCTTCCTTGGTCCAATTATCGGAAGACAATTAATTCTACTGCAGCAATAGGAAAGTTCAGATGGCTAGCTTCATATGAGTTCTCGACAGTGACGCTCTTGCGCCTCTCTAGATTACAACCAATCGGAAATCTTGTCAATAAATATCCGATACAGACAGGTACGAGTCAGTGCCAAACGCATAATGATAATGTTCCAGCTAATATTTATAATATCCACATCACGATATGATTCACATCCTAAAATATCTCAACCCTTCCATATAATCCCACCTGTAAACTTCCCGCGAAAATAGCCTAGTGGAAAATAGCCCAGACAGGACCTGAAATACAATTAGCAGGTGCGCCTAAAAGGAAAGTAGGGCAGGGTCACTACTTACCCTTTCCATTGTAGGTAACACTGGTACAATCATCACAAGTAGCAACATTGTAGTTCCAGCATCCCTCATCCGCGAAGATGGACATGCTGTTCGGTTTGGTGTCGTAAGCCTTGAATGTGAACCCATTGCCGTTTACTGGGCCGATACAGCTGTTCTTGTTTGCACTGCCGGTGTCGGTGCAAGTTCCGCCGCTCCCACTGCCGCATATTTGGACATAGCCGGCTGATGCGGTAGCGACGAAAATAGAGAGAACGAGACTTTTGATTTGCATCTTGAAGGTGGATATAATTGCTTGAGAGATGAGGAGGAATTGACAAAGTTGATAGATGGATTGATAAATATGTGTGGTTTGAAGGGGATGAGTGAGGATATTTATATTCGAAGAATAGGGAACTAAGACGTCGTAGCCTCGTAGGATATGCCGAGGGCTAGGAATGCTCTAACATTCGAGTCTGCCTTGGATACCTGTATTCCAAATCAAGTGCATTGAGTTTTTCTCGGGCTTTTCCTCGGGCCCATGGCCATGCGCATACGGAGGATACGCGAAATGTTCCAAACAAATACCGTATTTACTATGGACACCGATGTTGATGTTGGGGCCTGATGTGCGGTAGGGTTATCATGATTGGTTAATGGTACTACGTGCCAAACTTCAATTATGCTGATCCTTGGTATTCCAGCTGTGCCGAGAGACATTGCCACTATCCTCAGCACTGAACTCATGTACTGATTAGTCTGCAGTATTCCTCTCAGTTGGGGGCTAAAACCAAGTTGTGGAGAAAGAAGCCTGACGGGTGAAAATAGAGACTTGAATGGCAGTCTTGCCAACATTGGCACCGCTCATTACATCACCTATATGAGGGTGAGCAGGGGAAAATACCAATCACATAAGTGAAGAATCACCATCCCCGGGTATATAAAATCAGGGTACTGGCGGAAGTTATGGAAACTAAACCGTAAATGGTTAGCTCTACAGGTATAAACTAACACCATTCCCCTTTTAGTTGTTGTATACCTGCCAACTTTGTCCTAGTGATGGCCATCTTTACCGCATCAGGGAAATGTGAGGCTGGCAGTGCCGTGAGCGATCGTTCACCAACTTACTATATTAGTATACACTTGCAGCCCCTACTATCAAACTGTAAGACATCAGTAATCAGTCTTGCAGTGCAACTGAATATAAACCGGTTGTAGAGTTGGTACTAACACTCTATTGGAGGCTATTATTCCCGACATATCTAATATTGCCATTCTTGATTAACAAGGACAATACCGAGCAGAATCTCGGTATACTATTGTGACTAAGGATCTGGGGTCCAAATACTATAGCCCTTCAAGTACAATGGCTATTTTAATGGTTTTAAGTGGGCTTAACTTGAGACCACTTAAAGAGGAACACCTATGGCTTAGCAACTAAGCAGAAGGGTTAGATATGCCTCACTTGAACCTCGCTACATCCTCTTGCATAGAGGCCAATGGTAGGGCCAGGTTCCGAAGTAGGCGGTGTTCTCCAAGTCTATCATGGAGACCCCAGGGAAAAATAGTGGTGGAGAGGGGGTGCCCTTTTCCCTTCAACCGTATATCGTGTTGGTTTGGGCTGCCAATGATGACTCTAGATTAACCGTAGAAAGAGGACTGGGTCCCGACTTGAGGAGAGGGCTACATCTTCTCTGTTTTGTACAGATTGCCAGTTTAGTCTAAAGTACACCTTGCTGGGGTCTCTTCTAAGTAGGATAGAGAAGTGCCTCATCACCGTAGTATTGAAATTAGGCAATAATGTCATTATGTATGACACTCACAGATGGATTTTCTGATCTAATAATACTTGACTGCCAAGAACCCAGTGGCCAAAGCATAGATTTCTAACAAATTCTTTCATTGAAAATAGGATTGGTAGTAGCCTCAACGACATATTCTTATAGCCTGAAGGCCGCACTTATATACGCTTCATGTGGTCTCAGATTCAAAAAGCAGGGTTCCAGTGAGGTAAGGCTCTAAGGAATTCCAGGCACAAGTGATAGCTTAGCCTAGGGTCTGATCCCGCAACTTCATTCTGTCAATCCCCCACCACCTCTTCCCCCCGCGAAAAAAAAATACTATTAAGCTACAACATTTGCACTTATTCTTAGTAGATACTCGAGTGTATGTGAATTAATAACTGGAAAGACAGCGATAATAACATTTTCTACTACTAAGTCCAACTATTCTCCAATTTTAGAGGGCCGACCTGAGGACTGTGAATACCTTCACAGAAAGCTCAGAGATAATGTGTAAAAATAAATATTGCTTGTTTTGGTTTTATGGCCGGAAAGATCTATTGGGCGACTGTCTATTCTATTACCACGCCTAATGCAATGAAATGCTCCACGAGATGTATGGGTGGATGCATTCCCTCACACACACATACACATTCTCTAGAGGAATGGCTCAGACAGCGCAAAGCCATGCAATATGAAACAGGCCTACCGTGTTTTGCATAAGTACATAGGCGGTGACGTATTCCACTCATGCTGAATCCAGAGATTAATCATTAGACATGGTTCGTATGAACAGTGATATAATATGCCGTTCTAAAATTGCAAACATGATAGGATAGCCACTCATTTCACTATGTACGTTCATCTGACAGTTCCACTTACGGGCTTTACGCATCCTACCATGGTCGTCGAGTTTTTTATATAACCATGGCTTCAGAATTGCGGACCAGCAGTGGGTCAGTGAGTCACAACAAGAAGATATCGTCATGGTACTGTGTGTTCAATAATATATGACTCAACAACGACGTTGAAGGCCATCAAGAAATAGCCAGTGTCATGATATCAGAGCTAATTAATTTTACTCATAACTGCTGATTCCTCATGTGTCGAATTGACATTTGACATAAAGCATGCTAGCTCCTGCAGCCTTAAGTTTGAAAGCCAATCTAACCAGACACCATCGCTTGGTGCTTCGGACATCCAAGCACTCTCAACTTCTTTATTAGAAGCCGCAGTGAGATTCAGCCTAAAAGTGAGACCTAAAAGTGAGAAATAGTTTTGTTTGGAGATTGTTGGATGCGGTACAGTGCCGTGGAAAGGCGGCTTTGCGTTCTTTGACTGACTCTCAGTACCACCCGAGAAGCTACTAGCATTGAATTTCCTAATAGAACTTATCCTAACATACTCCGTAAGGTTGGGGAGGTGGGGCGTTCTTATATACTCTTATCTGGGAGGATGAGGCGGGTGGTGATTATAGTACAAGATTTCGAGATTTCACAGGTGCCTGTTTTACATCACGTATAAGTCTGTATAGATGGTTCGCTATATTTAACATAGAGATACTAGGGGCTACTAGCTCAACGAACTGGCAGAATACTTGCGCAGCGAAAGAATCACATTTATAAACTTTTATTAGACCACCTGAATTACTAAGATTATTTAAAAAATTATACTATACTATTTAGATTACCTAGATTTTCTAACCAATTACCTACATAAAATTACCCACCTAGATTACCTACCTTACTTGAATAGGCTGCAGAGGTATTACAACGTGTTTAAATAATCTAGAAATCTAGGCAACGCAGGCAATTCAAACAATCTAGAAATTGGTTAGGTTACTGGAGCCTGGAGATACCTACACTGCCCAGATTACCTAAATAGGCGTGAAATGATTATATAAGACGAAGCTGAAAGTAGCTAATATCATGAGTAAATTCTCGCCCAATCAGAACCCAGATTCGATTCAGCAGTCTCCTATATTGCTTGCTACGCTTCGCTCCGCTGCGCAACCAAGTACTCACATGCGAATGATAGGTTTCTTGATAGTTGGGATACCTGAAACAAAAACCAGAAAATACGTCTTGCCAATATTCCAGGGCAACCAATCATTCTGTACTATCCATTATTCGTGTCTCAGCTGCGCGATTAATCCATGTCACGCCAAGATCACTCCATGGAATTGATCTTGGTGGAGAATTTCTGACTAATGCCGCTGAATAGAGTCTCGCCCCGATGTCTTATACGAGATAAATCGTAACTAATGCAAGGGGTTCTTGTCAGGAGTCGCTAAGAATCCATAGATGCTCCTGCCGAGATATTACCAGCCGGTGTAGGCATTGGCTGACTCTATCTGCTCTGAACTCAGCTAAGCCACCATTAGTTACGGGCCAAATAGCGGTCTTGGTCTTTAGCTCATTTTAAGAGACATCCGTCTAGGTATTGACGACGAAGAAGCCACAGGCCGGCAGGTTAGTGTTGGGTAAGTGAGTGGGTAAACTACCAGAAAAACCCTGTTATTGCCTTTTCTTTGCTTTGTTTTTCTTTATTTCTCGCTCTTTCTTTCTTTCTTTCTTTCTTTCTTTCTTTCTTTCTTTCGCTGAGAATGGAAGTGATAGCAAATCGGGTAAATTGGAGTAACTTGTTTCGAGAAAAATATGGACCCGGATTTGATAGTGAATCTGGTCCAAAGAGCATCTCGCCACCCGCTTCATTGTCAAAGAGGCCCCTATCAATTAATCCCTTTACACTATGCCGAGAGGATTGAGAGATGCACCAAAGGTCAGCAGGTATGATAAATGCACTCATCGACCATGGCGAATCGGCGTTTGACGGGGCTTGCGGCAAACCTGGATACTCGTCGCCATATCTCGATCTTACAAAGGAGATCGAACGGGCTAAAAAGCAAGCACATATTCAGAAAGCCGAGAAAACACACCCTTGACAAATCGGTAGAAACAATCAAGCAGTGAAGCCGAACCCCAGCACCGACTCGGACTGTTCCAGTAAATGGTTCGGTCCGAGCGGAGCGAAGAAACCATTATCATCTAATAGTAACCGGGAAGAAAAGAAAGGAGAAATAAGGGCAGCCGAAGGGAGAAAATTCGAGGAAAGCTAGCATTTACAGACGGCGGGTAAGAAGGCCTTGTCTTCCCAAAACCAGGCCAATAAAGGCCGTCGTCTTGAAAATGCTGAACCACAAGCTTCTTATACACGATCACCAATTGCTGGCAAGCCTACAAAGAGTACCGGTAAGCGCACTAGCCATCAGAAACGCAATCAGATTTTCATCGATTGTGCTAAGTGGATTGCGAACATATTGAAGCGTCGTAGAAGACAGACAAGCTCAAGCAGGCATTACAAAGAGCATCTGACACCGGTATCCTCTTGTTCTGCTCTGCTCACGACAAAGGTTAGGACCATCAGCCAGACAAATTCTCCTGCCCAGTGTGACATTTTCATTAAAAATTTTAACACTGGAGCAGCAACACAAGATGGATCTCTGTGGCAAAACCCCGGGGCCAAGTCGACTTGATCCTGCCACAGTAAAACATTGGGATTAAAAAAGGTGATCCAGATCTCCTACAATCAGACCTTCTGAAAGGAGATCCTCAATAGCCACGGTCTTGGCAGTGGGTCTAGCGGCCCTTATTATCCACTGTGTTAAACTGGGCGTTCTTTACCATTGGCACAATCAGGCCAATCTGACAGGAAGGTTGACAGTGTACGGGTTTTAAAGGATTTAAGAGCATGAGTACATGAAGAGAGCGTTTGAACATATCGGAGGTCGCGGTAAGTCGGACAAGACCTATATCAGAATTGGCGTCGAGTCGTTTTTCGAAAAGCGCTCTCTCAAATTTACTGAACCATCCGAAGATTGCGAGTTTTGTGGAAAGAGAACGCAGAGATGGCTCGGCAGCTTGTTATAGAGAATTGAAGCAGCAATCCTCATCATAGAAATCTCAATTCCACATCGAATCCATAAGCTAGAAATTGCTTTCTCGGATGCCGTCACTGTGGTTGAACGTTAGTTGAGAAGTTGCTGAAAGTGGACTCCCTGGAGCCGAGAATATGCACTTCTTTATGCCCCCCTTTCCGCCTATTATACTACTACAGTGAGTTCCCTGTAACTCACTAATATTGAATTACTTATCGATATGAACCACGTTATGTGATTATATGTTACGGTTCCAATATAGAATCGAGCCGTCAATCGGGCGGAGCACATGGGGCGTCTGAATACCCTGGTCCTTTGTATATAGTACGCAGTCGCTTCTATTGCATTAATGTGATCTGATAAGTTTTTATCTAACTGATCATTTCTATGCTTCACCCGAGATCCTATCGAATACGGGGGTTCTAATCTACATAGAGACAGATTTAGACAGAAATATAAGAGATAAAACTTAATCGTACACGGTTCTATTCTACTATTACGTAAATCACTGATAATGCTCTTCCTTCCTGTCTATATAGACTTGCTTCGTTAACAGGTTACCTATACTGAAACACGTACATCAACGAGCAAGGGAAAGGACCACAGAACAGAATACGTTTCAGCCTTATGCTTCAGGTGTCAAGCGGGCCAGTATCACCGGCGAACCATCGGGTAAATGACCCTGGCCAATTTGGTAGTCGCCGGCAAAACCCTAAGCGGCGATAGCACCGATTGGTGCTTTTTTCCCGGGAAGGTGGGGATGATCCCATTTGAGCAGATTTCGATTAGATTAACTTCCGCCATGGCGCCAAGCGGTGTTACGCAGGGATAGTATTCGGTTTCGTCAAGGCCAAAAGCCGAAAGCGATTCGCCTTCATACGAGTCATTTGCTTTGGGCGCTCCCAGGAATCGATGAGTCCCAATTAATCATACAGTTATAAACTTGACACAGGCCAAGTGACCCACTGTCTCATTACCAAACAACTGCAATTCAAATAGCACTGACCATAGCGTTCTTGGCATTGCACTTGAGCACATTTTCTCCTTGGCAACCCACTTTTTAACGTATGCGTCTTAACGACTTTTCGTGACAGTGGGTACACTTTAATACGGACTCCCCCCCGCGGCCATCCATTATGTTCTCTTCCCTCCTCTCCAGAGTCCAGCAACGTTCGTCCCATATCTCGAGTATTGACGACTCGAGATGCTCTCCCCGCGCCATGCTGATATCCCGGATAGTGGCCCCGGTATTGAACACCACTGGGGATATCTTAACCGCCAACTCCCCTGCACTAGTGGTGCGGAAAAGTGTGCATATCTAGATACGGTCTATCACAGTCACGATTTGTCGGTGCTCTACAGTGCTATTCTCTGGGCTGCCATTCTTGGGATTGTGTTCCTTTGCTTCTTCGGTCATTACTGCAATCCCATCACACGAAAGTCCACGTCCTCATGCGTTCAGAAAGAGGGCGAAAGTGAACATAGACCACAGAGCTCATTGTATCGCATGAGAAGATCACTGGGTTCGATATACCACCGCTATTTTGTCCAAGAATCTTTGACCTTTATATTTGGCCGCACCACTCGGTTCAATATCCTCGTCCTCGCCATTTTAGCCGGCTATCTCATCATCTTCAGCTTTGTTGGAATCGTCTACAAAACATGGTACCTCCCCGTCAAGGGGACTAACTTGACATCGACCCCCATCGGAATTGGTCCGTGGGCTGATCGAATTGGAGTTCTCGCATACGCCTTAACGCCTCTCGCCGTGCTTCTGTGTACCAGGGAATCCCTCCTTTCCCTTTGTACGGGAATACCGTACCATCACTTCAACTTCCTTCATCGCTGGCTCGGCTGGATTATTTACCTTCAATCTGCTCTTCACACCTTTGGCTGGACCCTCATGGAGGGGATGCTGTACAAGCCACAACCCTCGACCTGGGACGCGTTTATAGCCCAGGAGTACATAATCTGGGGCATCGTAGCCATGATATTCCTGTCATTCCTGGTCTTCTTCAGCACCAAATGGGCTATCCGACTCACTGGATACGAGTTCTTCCGCAAGGCACATTATGTCGTGGCCATGCTATACGTGGGTGCTTGCTGGGGACACTGGAAGCAGCTTTCATGCTGGATGATCGCTTCTCTGGTCGTGTGGTTACTTGATAGAAGCATTCGGCTCTTGCGGACTTTCATCACACACTTCGGCCCGCACGCTTCAGAGACGTACTCGTTCTGGGGTCTGCACATTCCCAAAGCTCGCATGACCTCCTTTCCCAACGATGAAGACGGGGACGTCGTCCGCTTGGATTTCGACCATGACCACAGTCCTTGGGAAATCGGTCAGCATTTTTACCTGTGCTTCCCCGGCCTTAGTATCTGGCAATCCCACCCCATGACACCATCCTCTGTTCCTGGCGGATCCAAACAATCACATACTTACATCATCCGCGCGAAGAAGGGTTTAACGAAAGACTTAGCTCGGATAGCTCGCCAACCTCGGGAATCACAATGGGACGAACCACCAAGCACATCCATCGTTCTTTCTGGACCGTATGGCCAATCCATCGTCGATAATGACCTACACTGCTCAGACGATATCAACCTCTTCTGTGTTGCAGGCGGCACCGGAGTGACATTCATTCTCCCCATCCTGCAAGCTATAGTCTTGAACCGATATTTCTCCAAACGAAGAAGTCTAGTCGAGCTAGTCTGGATCGTCCGTCGCAAGTCAGACATGCGATGGCTCAGCGAAGAACTAGAAGTGCTCCGTACTGCCGCCCAAGCATGCACCCACTTCCGGATCCGGGTATACGTTACGCGCGAAGACGACCGGGCCAATGTTCGCAACTCCTTCACACCTACGTATATCACCGATTCCGAGATTAAGAGACCTCTATCTACTGTTTCTCACGAAACTCATCTGTCGGATAGTCCGTTCTCAGTGCATTGCCTGCGTCCCGGGAATTCCGGTACCTCCGTACACCCTGATGTGCCAGCGGATTTGACTGATTTCGTTCAACGCACTGCTCAGGGTCCAACGCGTGTCATTGCCAGTGGACCGACGGGGTTGATCTCTTCACTTCGCACGACTGTGGCATCGCTCAATGATCCAGGTCGGGTGTGGAAGGGTAATGAGAGATACGATGTGGAGTTGGTTCATGATGATCGGTTGGAGTACTGATTCTTTTCTTTAACCGGGTTTATTTAGCGCTTTTTCGGTTCTGTTTTACATTTTGTTGTATATATTTGCCTTGCATTGCATCATCCTTTCATGCCGGTCATGAAATATCCATTGCTCGATTTGTTCCTGTACATATACCCATAACGCAAAACACATCTGCATTTGACTCATCCAATCAACATTTCAACTAAACAGCCATAATTATATTACACTAAAACCAAAGAACTTCAAATAATTACTAACGTCCACTCTCGTCACCCTCCATTTTCAGATTACCCGCACGGCCCTTCTGAGCCTGCTGCTCCCTTCTCATATCCGCCACGACCATAGGCGGATCATTGTTTGTCCGTCTATCACGTTAACATCACGACTGATGTAATTCAATGTAATGGATGATGAACGTACGTAGTAGTCCAAGAATTCTCAAAATCGCCGTATGAATCCCAGTAGATCTCTTCTTTGTCTAGGAGTTTTTGAAGGTCCTCTGGCAATGAGGACGCGCGGCGTCGTGAGGATGGCTTGGTAGATTGGTCGGGTTTCTGGGATTGGGAAGCCATTTTGCCTTCGATTTGTTTTTAATGTACGATATATACGATGTCCTGATGAAATGGGATAGTGATTTGTGCAAGACAACTTAGGTTCCTCGAGTCTAGAGGTTAGTTTTCTTATTACGGTTAGGAGCTGGATTAGCCAAGGTTTATATAGGAACGGGTAGGTATGACTTCATGGCTCGGATGATAAAGGATAAATCTTATCATTTTTGCCACAATGACATTTGTTCTTGGCTTTCGTCCATTGTTATAAGAAGTTGCTTTGCTTGGGTTGGTCTAGAACCGTGTCCTTTTGTGCGGGTGATGTCAGGGCCGAGTTATCTCCGAGTTAACATCATAGGATTTATTCTATTTCGTGTAGGAATGATATCAAACATTGCATTGTATGAAGGCATCGTGCATGTAAAACAAGATATTTTACTCAATACCCATGCACCGGTCCATCAATTGAACCCCAGATTTAACCATTACGGATGAACCTGCAACCAAAACCAACCGTCCAATTTTCAAAAAGGCAGAAAGGAAGGATGAAAAAAATGAGCAAAGATAACCCTACCTCCCCATAATAACCTCCACAACACCTTCAAACCCATTCTTCCTCGCTTCCACAACAGCTGTCTCACTCCACTCTCCTCTCGCCTCAACATCCGCCCCCCTCTCCATCAAAAACCGCACAATGCTCACAAAGCCTCTCCCAGAAGCCAAAACGAGCGCCGTCCCAAAAGGCCCCGCCAGATTCACATCCGCCCCAGAGTCAACAAGCACTTTAACAGTATCCAGATGTCCCGCCAATGAAGCAGCCGCCAGCGCGCTCCCGCTCGGTCCCCTACTGTCCACCGGAGCACCGGTGTCAAGGAGCGCTGTGACGATGTTTGTTAGACCGAATGACGCGGCGTAGTAAATTTGATGTGGGTGGCGGATAAGACTGGAACCATCTGTTCCAGAGAATGGTGTGTAGCCATCCAGAAAGGCTGTCCAGTTTAGGTATGCTGTTCCTGAATTTAGAAATCGGAGAATTAGGGCTGTTAGTTCTGGGTTTGTTTCTGGGTGGGCTAGACGGGCATGCACGGCCCAGTAGTTTGCTGCGTAGCTTAGGAGGTATGAGGTTTTGATTTTGCTTGGGGTTGTAGTGTAGGGCTCTGTGAATTGGAGGAGGTAGGTGAGACTGTCTTTTGCGATGGTTGTGTGGGATGTGGGTTCTGTTATTGCTAAATGTTTTTCAGGGGTAGCTTGAATCTCCTGGGATTGAAGGTATCGCTTTATTTCTGGGTCAGTGAACTGGACCTGGTGCTGGTTTGGTTTGAACTCATTTTCGGGGGTCGGGCTATTGGGAGTTGGTGGTGTGGTTGTTATGAGAGTGTCCGGGCATATGGTGAGAATAGCTCGCGGGTCAGGAAGGCGTTTATCAACGTCAATGCCGCTTTCGGAGATGATGGCTAGTTCGGCAAGTTCTTCGATGTAGAGGGTTCGGGTTGAATGTGCGATCCATTGGATGATTTTCGAGACGAGTTGGGTTTGTTCGGTGGGCGATACTTCCTCTGCTGAGCGTTCTTCTTGTCCTGACGAGCCTGGATCTTCTTCTGATAAGCCTGGAGCAACATATCGTACGGCATTGAACGACCAGGAACTGCTCGCTTTGCGCTGATAGAATGAGCCTTACAGGTCAACGACCGAGCACACTGAGCGCCGTCTGGCAGAGTAGCTCCGCACTGCTGCTCGAAGTCGACGGGGCGGGAGTGGGCATGCTTATTGGTGGAGGACATTTTTGGGCAGAGATGTTATTTTCCCTTGATGCATGCATGGAAACAGGGAGCGGGTGAAGGTCGAGATATATATGTGGTTGGCATTATTGAGCAATAAGCGCCTTGTGGATCGTTTCAGCCTTGCATTGATCATCATTGACCCCGCTGTGGCTTAGCGTAGAGTCAGCCTGATATTGACCCACTCACAACACAGTCGGCACTACAACTGTCGGTGTAGATAGATCAGGACTCCAACAAATAATAGAGACATTGCTTCTAATTCATAGCACAACCTTCTCCGATCGATCACATTGTTTTTCAGAGCTGAGGACGTACCACCCTTAGTCTTTCTGGTGCAAGCGTCTTTCGAGGACCTCGAGCCTAGCTATAACCCTAGGGCCTGTGCGTGTCAACGCGGTGGCCCCAGGCTATGTCTCAACTAAGACGAAGCAAGAACCCACAGAGCAATTTCATGAGACTGCATTGCAGAAGAGCAAATAGATAAGTCTAACTAAAGATGTCACTTATCCCAAAATATGGTCTAGGCTTACCTGTGTCTCACGAAAGACTATTATGCAACAGATTTCATTGTTACTATGAACGGTGGAGAGCATTTGGTTTAGACACTACCATATATTACGGTATATACCGACATGGCAATCAAATGGAAGCTCATAATGTAATTGCTAGCAAGTTGCCCTTAGGATTCTAAATGTAAAGTGTGGTTCTAGGCACGGCTTGTGTCTAGAGTCATTCCTTGGAGGCCAGTACAGTGCCTTCCATCCTCCTGGTTATAGTCGTCGCCGCAACGTTCTATGTCTTGTTGACCGTAAGCCTTTATCCACCATTTTCTGTCCTGTGTACTTTACAACTTCCGTAGAATAATAACTAGAACATATGGACCGATACGGTATTTTAATTATGGAGCCATGCCTTCCATGAATTGCAGATCATCAATTTAAATCCCGCGAAAACACTCAAGATTCGACTTCGCTGCGACAGGAGCCGTAACTTTTACAGCGGTGCCCCAATACCATTCTTCTGGAATATTCTTCCGGATTCTTCGTTAAATGAGCTGGAGCTTTGTCAGTTGTTAAGTTTGTCCAACCTGGTGATCGGCCAGCTAGCTACCTAGGTAGAGATAATCGAGAGTAGGAACAATGTTAGGTCAGAGACACGTACGTTAAATGGCCTTTCCCTGCTTGCTACCACGGGTTGGGTTGAACGCGATCGAAAGGAATCGAAACAATAGCGATTGATGTATTCTGAAAGCCTCTCATCTTTACACTTTCGACTGGCTACGAACCCTTCTGTATCGGGGGAGCTATTGATGAAACCACTACTAGTAGTCATGACATAGATATTGGTCTCGTTGGAGTCATTCTTAGCAGAGTCCAGAATTTTATATCCCCCATGTGTTATTTACAAAAGCCCATTTTCCGTCCATCGCAAATACATACATGACCTTACCAGTTCCAGTTGAGGGTTCTGGGCTCCCAAAGACACCTTGGTTACGAGATCTCGTGACATGCTAACCAACCGGAATAATCACGATCGCTAGCACCTGACATCCACAGTGACGCGCAACGCACTTCTTGTTTCTAATTTGTAAGATAGACCTAGTCTAGCCTGCACGTCGGAATTAGAATTCTGACAAGTAAACCCAGCCCCAGAGTTTATTATATTCTGTCCGCGAGCATCTCACATTGGCTCCATGTTTACGCCACTCGAACATCACCTTTTATCAAGGATGACTATATCAGCCATTTTCTGACCTCAAAAGAAAAGAAGACCATCATTCATCAGTTCCAGGAAGATTCTTGGCGCCCAAATCGTCAGGTGCTATGGACCGGAATACCAAGGGACCATGCTCAAAGATGGGCCGAAAAGCATGGTATGCAAACATTGACCACTGCATTGGGGCTCCTTATGGCTAAGGAAAATGGGCGCTTTCCTTTTGCTAGAAAGAGCAAGAAGGAATGGTCCCTATATATTAAAGGTGCTTCTGCACTTTTTGCATGGCATATATGTGGAGGTAAAGAAGTCACTGTATTGACTCCTCCACCACCATTTAGGTTCAATCCGTCCGGGTTCACCAATTACCAAGTGATTGAAGAACCCATCCTCAAAGGTGGTATTGACGGCAAACATATCTCAATTATCATGTTGGTCCATCCAGATGTGAAAGGGGCAGAGGACTTCAAATACCAGATATGGCCAGTGGACAAGACTTCTTCCTGGATTGCTAAGTTTGGATCTACATATCCCGGTACCAGATGTTGGAGAGAAGGAAAGAAGGCGCCATTAGTTCATGGGGCTAATGGTCAGAATCTTCTGTAAGTGTTTGAGATGAAGTTGATAAGAGCGATGCTGATAGTTTGAACTTCAGTCTACCGTCCCCTGTGTAGGCCACGCCACCAGTTGTATGCAGATCTTGTTTTCTGGACTGTACAACGACTGCAGAAGATAAGTATAATGAGAGACTCGAACCCGGTTTGTGCACCGCAATGGATTTGGATACCACTGGCAGTCAGTACCAGGGAAATCCTTTCAACCAAAAAAAAGGTAAGGATTTCAGACTGTTCGCCCGGCGAGTTCGGCCAAAGGACAAAGTGTCTCGTTTCAGGAAACCCAGCATTCTATCTTCATAACTTCCGATAATCTCGGCTTCTTCTTTACCTACTATTTTCCAACAACGCGGGTTCTGTCTCGCATAACAGGACCCCGTCTTCCGGCCAGACTTATGAGATGCCATGTGACTGTCTCAGGACTACACAGGTCGTTTCGAAGCCCTAGTAATTGGGCTCTTTCAAAAGAACTATTGTAGGCGGGAGAGAAATTCTTAAATCCTGTCAGCAGCTGATTCAATTCAATTCTCGCCTATGATAGTTCTTTCGAAAGAATCTAATTAATAGGGTTTCGAAACGGCCTGTGTAGTCCAAAGACAGTCATACGGCATCTCATAGGTTCATCAGGATGTCTGTACACAAATTTCTTTTTTCCGCTTGTCAAAGTTGGTGCGATCATCATGTCTCGGCCCTAGGTGAAAATTCGGTCTCTGACAAAAGCCCACGGAAGCCAAGCACACCTCGTCCCTTCACCTCATCAAATTCAACTCCATGCTTGCCTAGTCCAATTGGCCGGTACATACCACCAAAAAATATCTGTGAATCTATCAATGGAAGCTCGGGGCTCTTGTTGGTTCTCGAAGCGCCGAATCCAACGTTTTTGTTGAGGTCAGGACTAGGCCAGTTAGAGGTACAAGGGGAAGGCCATTATGATCGAAATCGTGCTCTTTATTTGCGATACTGTTCTCATCACTGGTGCTGCTGAGCGTTGACCCTGTTACACACGGTTCCACTACTCTCCTCAGTATCAGGCCGAACAGGGTGCTTCCAGGATTCGATTACAGTAACCTCCGGGACAGACGGGAAGGTAAATGCTCGTCTTTTTATGTATTTTAGGAATACCTATCTAAGTTGCTAGTGGGTTGAATGATTGCAAAATGTTATTACTTAACAGATATGATAACCAGGTATTGTTTGATAACCAAGACAGATGAAGAGTCTAGAGAGACTCAGTTCTGGGGTGTTGTTTTGATATTCTATCAGATGTTCATCTCTCTCGGGGGTGAGGGAAGCCCAATGAAAACCAATATTCATGCTTCACTGGGCCGGTCCTGGTAAGGCCAGATCTTGTCCATCCACTCTCTCTGTTCCTCATCCTGTGCTAAAGACATGAAATTTTCCTTTTGTGCGTAATTTGTCTTCTGCACAACGTCATAATCCTCAGGATCAACGATCCCATCACTTGGCAAGATACCTGCACCTTGGAACTCTTCCATAAGTCCCTCAATGTAGCCACGATTCTCCATTTCTTCGTTATGTAAGTTTCTTTCATCTTCTGTGAAGGAAATAGGGCAATCCGCTGCAGGCTGCATCTCCGCCCAATGGTCTACCACATCCATCAATGACGAGCGTAGTCGAAAGACTTCTCTCGAGGGCCAAGCCCCGCTTACTGATTTTATTGGTAGAATAAGAGGTGATTTCCACGTATCGTTGTGACTTAGAGCAGCGTAGTGTCGTGGGTTCTTCTTAGCAATGCAAACTTCATAGTATTTATGGCATAGGGCGCTCTCATAGAGTTTGTCTGCCTTGAGCTTATCCTTCTCGGATAGCGTCTCGTATCCTTCTGGCTTTTCCGGCATCACCCAGCCTAGTGGGAGTGGGGTGATGTGACGAGCCATCCGAGGCACTTTGGCTTGCAAGAGCAACGGAGCAACAGTGGTATTCTGCCAATCGATTATATCAGTAATCGTTTCTGTATTGAGGTCAACGCAGATATTGTTGAGATGGAGGTCATTGTGCCACAATGTCGGTTGCAGGAGATCCGCACTGTCAGGTTCACATTGCGTTAAGTGCGGAACAACCAGCAGATACTTCTCGATAAGGTCGATGTATTCGTCAGGCATCTCAGAGTCGGTGTTACTTCGGTAGTAGTTCATACGCGGTTTTGCATACTGCATTGCCCACGTTCTCTCGTTGATACCAATGCTTGTCGCATAATCGAATAAGTGGTGCCCTAACAAATACTATAAGTATCAGGAAGAAATAACAAATACTAGGGGATTGAGGGCTTACAAGGCCCTCGATTTAGTCCTATCTCGGCCCGCTCATCACACCAAAGAATTGGGTCCACGACTGGGCCGACGCAAAACTTCTGTAGGTCATCGCCATAGAGCGGGGTGTGATTTTTAGAACGCTCTTTAGGTGCATCTCGTACGTAGTATATGCAGCCATGTTCGGTGAAAGGCACTACCGCTAATTTTGCCTCTAATTCCACCGCTTGTCTAATGAAATTGTGCTTAGAGGGGGTCGGGAGTTGATACCAGACATCACCAAGGGGAGCCCCTTTTGCCTTTTCCATGATAATATATTCACTTCTGACCGGGTTCGAAGAGTTGGAGCTCCAACCTAGCACCTCCGGAACAGGTAGACCCAGAACTACTCGCGCCTGTCCCTATTAACTCCAATTTCTGTCTCGCGATTTCAGATCCTACATATTCCATTGTTGCAACCTCACTGGCAGTAGTGAGAGTTCTGGGTCCAGCATTGGGATTTGGCAGTTTTGCAACCACTTCAGATCCGTTACTGAACCTTAAAAGAAAGGCTTTGTTATAGAGTCCCTCTCGGTACTTCATCACGTGAGTGCCTTGAGATATCCTTAGTAAAATCACAAAAAAGAAAGGGTAAATAGAGGAAAAATACATCTCGTAGCATCATTGCTGATCAGTCGGGCAGCTACAGCTAGAAGCTCTTGAATATTGAATTTCTGATATCGCTGTGAAGCTTCTTGGGTATCATTGGACCTGCTGTGGAGTCAATAATAAGCAATCAAACATAGTCGTGATTAGCTGAGACACACAGCCATCGCTTGGTGGTATATCTGTAGAAATCTTCTTCTTGAGCCGCGACCACTGTAGAAGATTCTGATAAGAAGATCGCTCAATGGTATATACTTTCTAAGAGTCCTCTTACCGGTACCATCTTTCTTCTGCAAATACAGTATATCAGAGGGTATCGCTTGGTTGAGACCCTGGAATGGTGCCATTTGTCTGCTGAATTGACGGTAGGTAGATCTAAAAAAATATTTTCTCGTGGCCGAGATTAAAGTTCCCAAGGACCGAGTTCTCATAATGACTCTGGTTGAGAATGGGGAACAAGGGGCATGTCGACCTGAGAGGAAGTGATGTGGTAGCCGGAGTAACGGGGAAGCCATATTTTCAAGATTAATTTTAGAGGAACCGGATGAATAGTTCATCGGTTAATGACGAGTCCCCAAGGTCAGGACTTTGGGGTTCTTGGTTTGTGTAGCTACATAGATGTGTGCTGGTGCGATTGTATCGCAAGGAATGGTGGGGGGTGATTGAGAACATATAAGAAAAAAAAGACAAGCCGAACGCGGGGGTCGAACCCGCAACCTTGAGATACCGTGATGACTAAGAGTCTCACGCTCTACCGATTGAGCTAGCCCGGCTAGTTGTTGAAAGGAGCTTTCTATTTTGGTTATATAAGCCTAATGCAATGGATGTTCTCGCCTGGGCTTTCAGTTGGAAAAAATTCCTGTAAAAAGATATATCAACCTGTACACATCTAATTTCTACTCCTAACTATTCTGAGACACTGTTAATCCAAATATTTCACTATAGAAGTCTTATAGATTCAGTAACATTCGGTGAAAGTTTAGAAAAAAAGGATAGTATGAAGGTTAGGCCAACAAGTCATATCAACAGACGTTTTATATATGTATCAGTCTATAGTGTGTTTTCTCAAAAGTGCCCACGCATATTTTTTCCTTTTAGCCTTGCGGAATAGTGTACCCTACAGCGTTAGTATAACAAATATTATCCTGGAATATGGAATTGAACAGTTAGAGGTTTAATAAATCTAAGCTTTTATTCTTTTTAGTTTCTATGAATCCTAGAAACTACCTAGTCACCAGAGGACAGTAAGAGTATTCGTACACATGAAAATCACCAATAATAAATGCATCACAGCCAACTAAAGCACTTGCTACCACTTCTGAATAGTGTTATCCATTGCTGGATGATACCAGCCCCGGTTTAAACCTGATATAGGAGGGTACGCATTCTACTTCTCATCAAATTTGGCCCGTTTATAAATGACTTCCCAACTCTGGCGTAAATCGTGCTCCACTGCCGGGTTATCCTTCGGACTGCCTCTTGGTATCAAGCGAGCGTAAAAGGTAGTAAAAGCTCCCGTAAGGGCAACACGGACTGAACCCTTGAAGCCATGCAGGTAGGTCGGCAGTTTTGTAGCGTCATGGGAAGCACCTGCAGCGAGAACATAGCCTCTTTCGGGGAGGGGACAGTGATCGAGAGAGGATTAGATGGCAGCGGAATCAACATAGAGAAAGGCATCCTGCCGGAGTCCTGGTTCTATCTTACCTTCATCACGAAGATTCCGGAAATAGCTAGAGACATTAGACAGTCATGACATATGGAGCTAGAGCCGGGCATACTCGCAGATATTCCTAAGTGCCGCGTTCTCATTCACTGGGTCCTCAACCCACTGAATCTTCCATCGTTGCTTCAAACTGCCTGGAGTCCAAAATCCGTCCTTGGGATTTCGGACGAAGGTGAGGCCCAGGTCAATGGCCCTTCCAAGCTGATGTTGGAAATGGCGCCAGGCGGAATCGTCGTGAAATGATGCTCAGATACAAAGAAAGACCCAATGCTGTTGGGTCTGATTACACATACGAGGCGCCCCGGGAAGCCTGTTAGATATCCTGATATTTGTTGAGATCATATACCGAGAGTCTTTCCCGGGCCACTCGGTCCAACTCAATACGCCTATGATAGGATTTATCTGCATTTGCCTGGGCCTTTATGTGCGTCGTATGTTTTCCGGCCAACGAATCACATCCCTTGCATCTATCATGCTAGGGTCACGATCGTCTCATTCATGATCTGGGCCGAAAAAGATAATGTTCGTTTCGAGGCGGCTTAAATCGTCTGTTCTGGCAGCGTTTTGAACAAGTTCATCGATCGTCAATCCAGTATGTGCCTTGCAGAAGTCATCACATCTTCCGTACGGGTACCGATTTAGAAGATGTTGGTGCTCATCGAAGGTGAGGCTGGCAGGGTCGGTAACCCCCTGCTCCCATCGCTCTACAAGTTTCTGAGGTGGGACCTTTGGTGGAGGTCTCTGGTAAAAAGTAGCCATGATGCAAATCCAACGCTACGGAAAGTTGGGAGAAGAGAATGTCAATGATGCAAACGAACAACTAAATTCGGTGGAGATCAGGTGGAAAGGCATTACTAGTATTATGTCTAGTATAACCAGGTTTCGGCCCTTCTAAGGTAATGGGATGCCCCAATAGGTTTTTCGAACGACTATTTAAGCCTAATGAGGTACTACTGTTTCTGGCCAATTACCCCGGAAAGTTAGTAAGGCTGTATTTTATCATCGGTGCTCAGTACTTCGTAGTTTCCTTCCGCTTTTAGTATCGGCTTCTTATTGGCTGTGATAGTATCACGCGATAAGGAAGCCAATAATGGCCAGGTCTGCTGGCGGATGCTGGCACAGCACTGCCTCAGCCGCAGATCCATTGAGCGCCAGATGATTCCTGTTTAGGAAAGGCTGCAGCAGGAGATGAGGTGCCTTTCAGACAAACGGCTAAGCCCTGGCAGTCCGCAGCACCACAGACCCTAAGTCAACTTAACTGAAGTGGCCCATGCAAGGCGTGAGTGGGTTGCCTTCCCGCCAATGGTGTCACTGTCAGCCCTATCAATGATCACTGGAACCAGTATCGCCGCAAGGCGCAGCAGATCAATCAATGCAACACGGAACATGCCATCATCTTGAGCGTCAGCATATATCTGTGGATATATATCAGTGCAGGGAAATCCGTAAATTAAATCGGCACTTCATCAAAAGTCATACTTGCTATTTTACCAAGCTTTTATTCCGCGACACCTAAATCCTCAAACAACCAAAATCCCAAACTTCAAGAACCAAGCTCAATGGGTATATTTACATGTTCACGAAAGTCAAGGGCGAACCCTTCCAAGCCAATGGGTGACTGGAAGTCCCAGTCTCCCCCCGACTACAATGAGGTCGTTGCATCCGATTACGCTAGCAACCAATCCTCCTCCCCAGACGGCTTTCTCGCCACAAGCGAGTTTCAGGTCGAAGCCATTGGATACAACACCAACCAGGCACTCAGCGGCAGCAAACTGTTGGAGAATATTTCCGTCTACAGCGTGGAATTCGGAGCACCCATGCAGGAAAAGTACACCTCTATCCGCCTAAAGAGCAGTTCCAACTCGTGCGCGTTGGTGCGCCCATCCGACCCACGTCAGAATGCTCTCATTTCAACCATTTATCGTTGGGGCCCTGGAAGACACCCCAGGATGCGCATTCTACCCCGCGATTCTAGTGTTTCGGTGGAGCAGGCCATAGACGACGATAAGGTGTGTGGAGAATTGGTGGACGTGCAAAGCCGGTCGATGGTGAGCCGTGCGCAGGTTTTCGACACGTCGCTTGGCAAATACGAGTGGCGCTACGGTAGTCGGGAAGAAAGAAAGGCTTGTAACGCTGATTCGCTGCTTATTCTGGAGCGCATGGATCGCATGGTATTAGGGGACGGCACAAAGACTAAGAGCGGCGCCAGAGTCGCTCAGCTTATTCGAAACGACCAGTTCCGCACCCGCGGCTCGGTTAGGTACTCCGGAGGTAATGGTGGTCGTTTGGTGATGGATCTACGCATGTGGAAGGATGAGAAGCATGCCGACACTGACGGCGTAGAGGCTTTCTTTGTGGCGAGTTGCATCTTGATGCTGAAGAGAGAGGCAGATCGTTTCATCGACAATAACATCGTCGCCGTGACATAAACGTGACGGGTCCCTTTGCGAGGCTCATTTGGCTTGGAGTTGAAATACTTCACTGATTTGCTTTCTGTACAATATATATGGTGGCTTGATACGAATATTAATTTACTGTTTCTCCAAACTTCAATGATTACACAACTGTGCCAAGAACGTCTATACTTTGACTGCCATGGATGTGCCAGACACGGTAGGCGCGCTTCAACTGTCGAGATGTTGAACACAGAACACTAGAAGAAGCGCCCTCCCGCCAGCCTACGAATAATTTACTTACCCACGAGGATCCGTCACGATTCTAATACTGAGATGACAAATCCTGAAAGTAACCAAGCATGGATTCTAAGAAGACACCGCAGATAACAGGAAATGTATTGGTAGAATCGTAATAGTTGCCCTTCGGGCCGAGAAATTTTAGATGGAAGTTCTGAATCATAAATGGTGAATTACCAATATCCCTTCTTCCCTCTCCAGTTATAACCTCACCGACCAGGGATGCTCTTGCGGACCGGCTCGGCCGGAACGGTATCCGTGCTGTATGTACGACTTAGAGCTTTCTCGCTAGGTGACTGGAAATTTCCAATCACGCGACTATCAATTAGGCGGACTTGACTTTTGCTGGAATCGGAACAGCCGTTGTTAAAATGAAGGCCATCCATCTATCCCTGTGGCTATGTTTACAACCGGGTCTGGTCCTTCCACAGTAGAGGTCTCTTTAAATGATCATATAAGAATTGCCTCGATTAACTGGATCAAACAATTATTGTGCAAGGAGAATATAATTCTTTTTGAGGTAGGTGTATCGAGAACAAAGGCCATACTTCCAATAGCGCCCAACGATTACCGATACATAGTCACGGGAATGGCATCGTAGCCAGTATTAACGACAGAGACACTTAAGGGTTCGATATTGTCATTGACGATGCTGGCATGGACATAGACATGTCCATGGTCCAGGATCGAATGGACCTCGAATAGCTTCCGCACAAGCAGACCTAGTAAGACCACAATCGCAATGTTGATAAGTAGCATCAACATCACAGTGAACATTGTATAGGTTGATGCTTTGGATGACTGTGGTCTCACAGGGCTTGGGGCCGTGAGCGCGGGAAGCGGGCCAGCCACAGCCTTATCGGTAGTTACCGGACCAGACATGCCTGCCAAGAGATGTGTAAGTTTGCAAGTGGTCAGGTTCTTCATGTATGCGACGTACCTTGCCTTGGCAAAAAGTTGGACAAAGAATATGTAGACTGGATACCTGACTAGTACAATGGCCTTGGGGATATTGCGTTGGGACTGGGGTTCCAATGCTTTCGGCTATATACGTCCTGAGGCACTTTGGTGAGCTTGAGCCAAGTTATGGTACTATATCTTCTCGTATTATTCAGTATGTGATTGGGTGATTCCGCTAATTCGCCGGTGCGCAATGTAACCTCATCCTGATGTTCAGTACAACATATAATGATAGACGTTACTTAACAGCCATCAGTTGAGTTGTCTGTGCCTGACCAAATTATGTAAAGTACACTGGCAAGAATAGCCTTCACCGTGCCTATTGGCGCGTATGACTTCGATCGGGAGTAGCAGGGCCCACAGAGGAAGTGAGTGGAATGGGGACCCCGCACTGATGGGCTAGCTCCCTTTTTATTCCCTGTTCCAAGTCCAGAATACGAAGATCTACATCGTCCCGTGGCCTGAGCTTCTTGGTGGGTCATCCGAAAAAAAGGCTGCATTGATAGTTTTTGGGCAAAGAGCCTGGTGTTGAGCATAGAGTAGCGGTTAGACTACCGCTCATACAAATACAAGACGAATAGGTTCACCAACGGCTTCATTGTTTATTGTGCTTTAATATGCCGGATGGAAGCCGCCCAGTTCATGGATGGCTGCCGGGCAATTCGTTACTCACGGATATTCGCGCATCCTCATTTCCGGGTTCGTCTTAGAAATGTCCATTCATGCCAAGAGACTGCCCTGTCGTTCAGGGCTTTCCCTCGGTCGATTCCCTGCTTGGCCAGTCTTTCAGGCACTAAATGATACTGCATGTGACACGTGTTCTTAGCGACAAGGCTAACTGCAAGGCTGGATGATGCAGGCCATTCACTGGTGGTCTGTGAACAGATAATTGCACGGCTTCAAGTCCATGGAAGACTCCTGGTTTCCCACTTTAACGTTGTTATGCTCTATGACACTGCCGAATCGATGTTGCCATGGTTGAGCTCACAGTTGGTTATGTATCCGGTATAATCGCTGCTGGCGTCTTCGTAGGTGAGTAATTCCCTCTGGGCTGGCACGGGGATAGGCCATACTGACAGGAGCAGCGAGGTACCTCTTTCCAACCCTCAGCGCATTGATTCTAGTATCTTTCCTTCAAGAGAAGAATAGTGCTATAACATGGTAAGGCAAAATCACAACATAGGGCTATCTTCACTAAGAGAAGAAGGTCTGTGCTCGCTCGTACATTGCAGTCATCGCTATGGCCGACCATCCTCCGCAGTGACTCTGACTGTTCGACGGAAGTAGATCGGGCTGTGAGCATTGAAAGCTGGATCAGACTCATCGTGGCAGTCATTATCTCCGCCGCCGGAATCGTTACACCACTGGGCCTCTATGATGCTGTCCTCCCCGCCCCCGACACCACTCCCAAAATCTTTAGGTACGTCCCAGACCAATCTCCCATGGGAGACGGGACACCGCCAAGACATTCCCTTGGGTTTAACCGCCATTGCGGCCTCTATATCTGCCCAGGATCCAATTCCAACATCACAGTCGCGGGCAATTTGGGCCCGGAGACGGACCGCGATGATGAGTGGAACATCACTATCCCATGGAATCTTACATATGCCTTTGCCAGTGGGCTATCAGAATTGTCGCCCACCGTCTCAAGTATCTGGGATATAGAGTGGCGTAACTATGACCTTACGCGGAGGGAAAACTACAACAAAGGATCGCTGTATGCGGTTGGCTCCTATCGCCAGGTTGAGAACAGAATCCTTAGCGACAGCATTGAAGTAGCCGAAGGGGTCATAATGGACACCAAGAACGGGGGCATTGGATTCCGCAACCACACGTTACCTCCCCGGTCCAAGTACGGAAGCACCTGGAAAGAAGACTTACTGTTCGTCGTGCCTCAAACTAGTTGCGTCAACCTCAACCTCACTCTGGATTTTAAGTGGCAATCGGTGCCCGTGAATGTCAGCGTAACCGACCGTGGGGGATTCGTCAACCTACATCACCAGCAACCCGAACATTCGATAGTGCAAACGCAGGATAATTTTGATCTGCATAACAAGGCATACACGGCTGCATGGCTAACGAATGCCATGGGCATGGTCTATCTCAATGTCACCAACCCGAGCAGTCACGGCTATGCTCATTCTTTCGAGTACTTGGACTCGACCGTAGGGAAGTCATTCCCCATACTCAACGATGGATCCGGACAGCCCTGGGGCACGGATGGCATCGTGACGTCCACCATGTGGGGAGACTTTTTCAATATACCCGATGCTGGGTATAATGCTTCTGGAATGGCGTGGGACAATGCCAGAGTGCGGTATCCAAATCCATTCAATATCACCACAAAGAACTTCACCAATATTGGTACAGATGCTGTCTGCTGTCTTCGGTGCATTCGCTAACTACATGCGCAGGCCCCCTGTGTCAAGGAGTGAGTATTTTCGACTACGCCAATATGACGAACGTGGGCGTCGTCTGTGGAACAGTCTACGGCGCAGCACGAAGAACGGACGGAGGTAATTCTCTGATACGAGAGCCCGCCAGCACATGGCAGATACCAATCTACTCCTGCGCTTCGGCTGCCAAGGCGCTGGTTAAGACGGTACGCTTCCGCTACGACGGTTCCGGTGGTCTTGGTGGCCTTAGCGTTGTGGATATGACTGAGAAGACGTATCAAACTGAGGATGAAAACCCGCTCTGGGGAGTTGAAAACACCTCCCTACCGATAGATGTCGCGCAGCCACTTTGGGGTATTGTCTCCAAAGAATATCAAAACAGAAGCGACATCTCAGTCATTCGAAAAGCATCGCTCTGGCTACCCGGATTTGGTGACACCACATTAGGCGGCCCGGTCGACGGTTTATTAAACTTACCAGGAGCCTCGTTCCATCTGACGTCGCTTGGATATCTGTACTCTCTGAGCAATACCATTACGTACAGTGTAGGTGACTATACCGGGAAGACGAGCAGCGCTTTGTATTCGAAATGGAGAGAATACTCAACGCAACCAGACACTACTTCCACCATTGTCAACCTGATCTGGACGGATATCGTTGCTAACGCAGTGGTCGGTACCAGAGGATGGCTTTCACCGTCGAACATTCCAGTAGGCAGTGCCGATGCTTCGGGGCAGGTAAAGGTACCGGTGACAGAATACAGGAAGACCATCCAGTACCGAGTCCCATTCGGAATTCCAGCCTTTGTTGCTCTGTTCTGGCTTTTGCTTTCTATGGTAACCGTGTTTATTCTGTTGTTTTGCGGTAAGGCGCGCCCATCTCTTGTCCGCAGATATCTGAATTATACATCTGTCGGACGGACAATGACCCTTCTCCTTTATCCTGGCTCGACGGAGCCACAGACTTCGACAACTATATGGGCCTCATCGATGGGAAGGAAAAAGATTGATGCCAGTGAGCTAGCGCCGAGCGCGGCTGATCCGGTGGAGATTGAGACATTACCAGTGATCAAGGGGAGGCGCACTCTCTAGACACTAGGGTCGGTTCCGTCAGGTGCACTCATGGTGAGTGGACTTTACAGAAGAATGGTAGCTCCTAGGCTCTCCATTACCTCCCACCAAGAGGGCATCCAATGTTAATTTGATGAATGGGCATTTCTGCGAGACGCCCCTTTGCCTCCTATTGATAGCACAGAAGAACACGTCAGGGGTAGCGGCAAAGATGTATAAAGTTTTTTCCGACATCGTGGTGGTAGGCGTATGTGGATTCATGTGTCCCGGTCAATCTCGTCGGAGTGACCGCTCCCTTGCCAGCCCTCGCAAGTTTGTATTTCTAAACAAAAAGATATCACGCTTTATAAAGCGCCCAGGGATCTGATGAGGGGTAAAGCCCTAGTGTCTCTCTCTAAACACTAGATGTGTTACAGAAGTCGTACAGAGATCCACAGCAACCGGGATGTCTGTCCTTTTTATCTCTGTGGCAGAGAGGTATTCTCATTGATTCCCAGCTTCTTAAGCTTGTCTAGGGTGCCGAGTACGCGGGTTCAGCTCTTACTCTCCAAGCCATCAACTTCAGGCAGTAGAGTCCTGGTTTTCCTCACCCCCATGGCTACTTGGAGTTTGCTCTGCTACAGGTAAAGAAGTTGTGTCTCGAGGCCCTGGAATCGATTTCCAGCGTCTCCAGTCGTTGGTCTTTCAGATTTGACAGCAACCCAAAGAGCTCTAGGAGTTATGTCTTGTTTACTCCAGATGGCTGACCATTATCTCTCCTCGCTTATATGGGTGAAATCGTAGCGGTATAGAGTTGATATCGGGTTCGGGTCCAAAATCTAGACCCGCCCTTAACCCTGCTCCGGGCGGGTTTTTGATGGGCAAACCCGCACCCGCCCCAAACCCGCGCCAATTTAGATAAACCCAACGTCAACACCATAGTCCAAGAATAACTGCTCAAACGCCTGTCTGACGTGAAGCTGATACGACGAGCACGCAGAGCTGTACATAGGACGATGGCTCATAACAACAACCCACGGTGTCTTGGAGCGATCAATACTGTCCAAATCCTTCTTGAACCACTAGTACTACCCGTAGGATTCCTTGGCCTTGTAGCTGCCATTCACAGCACCGAATGGTCCACTATCCGTGATGAAAGTCTTACTGGCGGTAGAGAGCTTCTCGTCTCCCTTAATGTCTTCAGTAAAGGGCCATTCAGGGCTATTAGGGTAGTCTGTCTCGCCGTCCATAGAGATGAAGTCGCCCAGGCTGTAGTCGAAAGAGTACCAGAAGTTGCCTACGCCGCCGGTTTCAGTACCTGGCATGCGGAAGCGGTGTTGGTATGTGGTCAAGTTTCTGTTTATATTTGTCTCATAATGAAAAGGAGGGACGAAGAGGAAATGGAAGGTACCTCTAAGACGGGGGATAGCTGTAGTAAGTCAAGCCGTCCTTTGGCGCCGTTCCATTGGTAACATTGTTGTTCAAATACGCAGTCAGGATATTACCCGGACCGTCGAACCTGGCGTATGCCGCTCCATGGTTACCGGGCAGAACCATATAGGGAATCTTGGTGGAGATGTTTCCCATCCACTGCTGCCAGAGATCCCAGTTCGACTCGTACAGCGCACTCATATCATCGGCACAAGGAGAGCCTTCATGGCGATCGTGGATGTTGAGATTTATCACTGCACATCTGTCGGAGTTAGGGAAATACGTTGTTCTATATTCGATCGATAATTTTGACTAATTTCGGAAGTATTGTGCGACCTGGAGTGACATTGTACTGCGTTTATCTACACGTGAGAATAAATACATCAAGCCTTGGCCAAGAATTGATATGGATTTGATGTGAAAGCAGGCTAAATCGCGGCTTCTTCACTTGCAGTCCATGTGGCTGAAAGCTGTGCTCTGATTGGTCCGTTCCTGGTTATCGTTTTACTACTCCCATGACATACAGATGTAGCCTCGCCATATTATATCGGCTTTATAATCATTGGCTGCCTAGAAGCGAAGATAGGATTAGTTACGATTCCTGCTTGTGGTAGTTGAGGCAGGTACAATAAGAAATAAGCAATAAACCATATTAGGAATATAGATTTGAATTTTATTATGGTAGTTAATGACTGGACAGTCACTCTTAAATTCACTAAAGCACCTATAGTAGTACCTAACAATCGGTGGGCTATTCCATGCGAACTGAACGTTAGTTAGTTGATTGATCAACCACCCCAACAACCTCCATCTTGAAGGCCAAGCTTTTGTTCTTATGAATCGGTTCCCAGGGTTCAATGCCGACAAGGCCGTTGTTGCTCTTTGTTTCCGTCAGAAGACCAAGGTTCGTATTCGTATTAGGATCTACCACAACAATCTCGAACTCAGTGTTGGGCCCAATAGGCCCCTTCTTCTTGGGACGTCCGCATGTCTGAAACACGAATTGAACCCTTCGGTCCTGCAGAGCCAGGTAGTACGGAAGTTGGTCTCCTTCACAGTCCTTGTCGAGGAGAGAATGGGAGAAGCCCAGATACCTGGTGTCTCCGGATGACTGGATGGAAAGAGATTTGCCAAGGTATATCTATCGTTCTAATCAGAATGATAATCCGCATGGATACAGGAATGAACATACCTTGTCCCCGCTGCTAGGATCTTTCAATATTTGGGTCTCCCAAGTATCAATCCCATCACCGTCGGAGGTAACTCGTATGCTGGCATTGGTTTCAAGAGCCAAATTGCAGACTTCCATATAAAATCCAGGATCCCAGCGCTCTCCTTGGTGCCCCTTCATGGCTTTAGCATGCTGATGCCGAGAGAGCTCCTTGTCTGGTGGAAACCGTTAGTAATGCACCTGAGGATTACGAGTTATTCTTACATAAGGTCGGGTCTTCTTCGAAGAGCTTGAGCGGCTGTTTTGTTTCCTGCTCAATGAGTCTGAACCGGATAGTCTTCGAGTCACCCTTGAAAGCGAGCTCAAATCTCCTGGCTAGATTTTTATCATCAGAAAGTTGAGCTAGGACTTTGTAAAGCGGAACAACATCATGTTGCTAAAACAATAAGTAATCTATTCTTCTGTTTTCGCCTCGGATGACTTACCTGAACCACTCGCCAGTTGTAAAAGTCACCCACTGTTGCACACCAGCTTGGGGGGCTAAAGGATAGTCAGTATATTGTTATCACAGTTGAAGAGCAGCTGGCGTACTTATTACAAAGAAGAGTATTCCCCCCTTTGGCCTCCCAGACCATGGAATTATTGAGGTTTTGGTGGGAAGCATTGCTATTAGCCCCTCCTGCTTCTTGATGGTCAAAACTCCCAGATACCTGTAAATACGGAGAGGAAAATGAAGCGGCAGCTTTGGCTCTCATAGCGTTTGATTGATCCGTAATCTTGTTACCACTGTCGGCCTTGAAAGACTCCGAAGACGACAATTGCCCGCCCAGCTCGACTCGCTGGGCAAAGACATGGCCTGTAGATATGGTCAGTATTTCACCTATGTAGTAAATATTCATTGTTCCCTTGCCGTAGTCTTTGCCAAACTTTATGTAGCTCTCTTTATCGCTGAGTTGTTTGAGATCGTCCTGACATTCTTTGCTGATTTCAAGAGACTTGCTATCCAAGAGCACCGACACTCGGGGGAACTATACTCGCAACCATGTCAATTGCCTCGAATCTTTGGCAAATGTTAGAAAGGTAGGTAGATTCACGTTGTATGTAATAGTAAGTTGGTGCGTCTCATTTGCTGAGCCGTCCACAGTTTGGGTCGATTTATTAGTCGCCCATCCACCACTGACAGCACCAGAACCTCCCCAGAAACCGGCACCCCTATTACAAAAGAACAAGATGAGACAGAACATCAGAGTAGATAGAGAGATCAAAAGGCACTTACACTGAGGCCTGCACGGATGTCTCAGAGAATGAGTTCTTCGCCATCGATTGCTGCAGGGTATTCTTCGTCTCCATAACGGTCACATACGAGTCATCGTCAACCCAGAACCGAGGAATACGATAAGTGTTCTGGGAACGTCAGTGTTAGATCAGTTCATAAACTTGACTATACTCATATCTCACCTCAGCGCTCCCATTGCTCACCTCAGTCCCTTCGTTCTCACCCTCTACCTTTGAGGGGGCTGCTATCTCGTAATCTTCATTTCTTGACTTGAGGGTGAAGGCTTTTGTGTAGATAAAGCGTCAGCTCCAAGGATCGACAAAACAAAGAGATCTATTATTACCATTATATGGACTACGCTGTACTTTCATCCCTGTAGTCATCTTGCCATCTGTCCCCGGTTTCTCGTACTCCACCATAGCATATCCACTGAGGATACAGTTTGTGCGGACGATGATACTCCACTGGTGCTCAGTAAGATCGGCAGGGTGTCTGTCTTGGTTAGTCGTTGCCCTTTACTGATACAAAGGAAAGATACGTACGCCAGAGCTGCTCCTTCGCTGGCCCTGTACAGACTGGCATCATACGATGACTTCAAAAGAGTAGTGTCTGCTTTCAAGAAAGCGGCGGGATCCTTTGAACAGTAAGTCACCAATGCTTTTATTTATTATATCGAGGAAGTATGTACCTTCAATTTCAGATCTACCCCCTTATTCAGAAAGTCTTTGGCGGTTTGGTTCAGATCTCCCAATTTCCTTCGCTTCCTGTAATATAAGTCTTTCCCTTTCGTTGCTTGCTTGTCGGTACCGGAGGTCGGGGCCTTTGGGAAAAGTATGAATATTAACACCACTAAAGATTTTGAACTGAGATCGCTCACTTGTTTTTTATTGTTATCCTGATCATTATTTTCCCCTTTGTTTTCCTCGATGCTGGTCTTGACCTGGTCCTCATAGACGGAGAGAGCCATATCATCAGACACTACCGTGCCATCCGTATCACAAAAGGAACTGTTTTTACTATTCAAGAAGAAAGTAAGGAGAGGGCTACGCTGGTTGATATGAAAAAGGAAGAGGAAACATACTGTAATTTGTCAAAGACTTTTTTTGCAATCAAAAGCTCGCGAATCTTGCCAAGCGTCTTATCCTGACTGAGATCTGCAATTTCGAGCTCGACAATGCGTTTTCTTCGCACTGCCCCACTGATTGGATCATACTGATGGATGCGAAAAAGCTGTTTCTCTGTTTTTTGTGTTTCGGAAGGATTAATACCGTTTCCAGTGCCAGTGCCACCTGTATTTCTGCCAGCATCGTCAAGATCATTATCACCTTTTTTGTCAACTTCTTTTCCTCCTTCCTCATCTTTCCCTCCCTCATCTTTTGCTTCCTCATCTTTTGCTTCCTCTGCTTTTGCTTCCTCTGCTTTTGCTTCCTCATCTTTTGCTTCCTCTGCTTTTGCTTCCTCATCTTTTGCTTCCTCTGCTTTTTCTTGTTCAGACTTATCCGTCTCCCCAGTCAGTATTTCTCCAGAGGGAAGAGACTGTGAGCCAGAAGCACTCTGTCCTGTAATAGAGCCACTGACCTGACTTTTGGTCTCTTGATCTATAGAGACTCCGCCCGCCCCTGCTATAGTTACATTAACTCTACCACCAGATACAATCCCGCTCGAAGGTCCAGCTTTCATCTTGGAAATAGGTTCAATTAGAAATCTTAAAGAATGGAAGAAACCAATAATTCCGTAGCAGAATTGAAATAAGCTGTTTAAAGCAGAAGTTTGGCCGGGAAATCGAATTTTGATGTTGGTCCTATTCAGAAGGGCATATGCCCTTCTTTATAAACCAGATCATGTAGAGGATATGTTTATGCATGCCCCTCACCTTCTAAGCATCACGCAAACTCGGAAATACTCGAGGTTATGCCGTACGTAGATCGCAAACTCCAGATAGTGGGGTAAAAACGAACGGAAATGCAGAGCTGAATCCAGTTTCTACGTTGTTTCGACACGTCACTAGACCATCCGAGCAAGTGAGGGACACAAGGCGGGGCAACGCAGAACACAGCTGTCACTATCCCCCACTACGTTTACTGCCATTCCACAGTGTTTCTCTTGGTATATTCAGTCTCAGCCGAGCCATCCAAGCCCCAAAGGCTCCCAAATGGTCTTGCGTTTCCGAGGATCTCTTGCCCCTCCATTCGCAAAGTCAATTAGAGATTGAACACGTTGTATAGACGCTGATATTTTCTCTTGAGATATGTCGGTTGCCTTGTAGATCGCCCAGCGACCCCTCCCCTCCCACAGAAAAGCAGATCCTTGATCAAAATGCCGCATACTGACAGTGATTTTATTTAATTTATGTACGGTTGACTTGCAGCTGAGGTTGCAATGCCCGCTTTTCCATATTGAACTAAGCAGGCAGCCACCCGACTATGATGAATGTATCCCCATTAGGCCTTAGTGACCAGTTGTGATAAGATATGATCTGATGCCCGAGGCTTGGGGACTGCCTTGTCACGGAGCCACTACAAGGGTGTACTGAGGATTTGGATGCCCAAACCAAGACGAGCTGACGGAGTAAAATCTAGGTCTATTTGCAAGTGGTATTGACGAAGAAACATTCTCCTGGGACACCTTATATTGATCTGGAGAAGAAAACAATAAAATATAATATCATGTCTGACTGGAGGGTAGACAAGATTTAAATTACACATATAGAGTGGGTTTAGATTGGTGTGGATGCTGCCCGAGCCTACTCCAAAACTAATTCTATCAGTCTAGCAGACCCCTGAACGCCCTCACTAAAGTGGCGGTACCCCGAAGAGGAAGTCTACAGTCGTCCTAGAAAATCAAGTACGTATAAGTACATATATAAAAAATGGATACATGCATGAAGAGATATCCGGGTTTTCGTGCTTCAATGTCTGGCCAACTGACTGTCCCGTTTAAATATATGTGTGAATGGCTGTCGGGCTAAAGATTTATCAGCCGGCACCTTATGAGAGCCATGCACTATGTAACATGTCACATAATATAAGTTCTAAGTTAATTAGTAAAGATTCTAGATTCACCAAGGGTTAGATTGGCCCAATCATACTTGCCCAGTTACCCCTCTATTTAGACATGCCAACTCAGCCACATGTGCAAGGCTGTAATCTTCCTGGATCGTAAAACCAGATTGCGCAAGTTTTATCAACCACGCTGAATGAACTCGAGTTACAATCAGTACTTGATAACACACTAAAAAATAGTACACCCAGAAGATGTCTCCAAATCCAGAACGCATCTCTCATATCACCCGGCCCTCTTTTACTTACCCAAGTCTTCCGCAAGAGCCTTATACTACTCGCATGATCCGCCTTTTGCCGCATAAGGATAAGAGTGCTCCAATACAGTGTGAGCTGTTCAACTATGATTTATCAGAGACAGGCGTGGGAATACACCTGTATCAGGCACTTTCTTATGTATGGGGAAGTGAGGAGAAGCCTGAACCAATCATTTTGAATGGCTGTGCTTTCCCTGTCACAGCGAATCTTCATACCGCCCTTTCACACCTGCGAAACCGCCAACTTGAAAGAATACTATGGGTTGATGCAATATGTATTAACCAGGGAGAGGAAGATCAGGGAGATGAGAAAAGCAAGCAGATCCCTCTTATGCGGACCATTTATGCACAAGCCGAACGCGTTATTGTCTGGCTTGGAGATGCCACAGAAAATGGCGATAAAGCCCTTGAAGGAATTCGTTGCCTTGCGGAAGAACAGGATACAACCTCCACCCTGGAAACATCGGAAACCTATGATGCGTGTTTGCGCTTGCTGCAACGAGATTGGTTCAGCCGTATCTGGGTAAGATAGTACTCCATCAACAGTGTTGCTAACTATTACTCACCAGCAAAAACAGGTGCTTCAGGAAGTTGGTGTCGCGCGATGTATTTATATCATGTGTGGCTCTGTTTATATAAGCGGACATATCTTCTGCGAAGGGCTTAGCAGGCTAAGGCTTACTTCGGATCTCTTGAGCAGGGTTGGCCCTGTCGCTTATCTTATAAAAGGTGCACTTTATCGGCCAGAATATGAGCTTGATTCACGCGGGTCCATCGTTATAGGGGAGCTCATTGGCATGTATCATCATCATAATGCGACCAAGCAGCATGACAAACTATATGCATTGCTAGGCTTATGTGCCGACCCGATGACAGATGCCCTAGAGCCTAACTATAACCTCCCATGGAAGGAGGTGTTCAAGGAGGTCACCGATTATCTTTTCCCTGAATGTTCGGTGGAGACATGGAATGAGACAGAAACAGTTGTTATCAAAGGCAAAGGATGGATTTTAGGCCATGTCAACTCTGCTGAGGAGCATTTTTCTGAATTTGGCAAACAGAGAATTGAAGTTCTCTTCAATAACACTGCCAAGTCATTGGGCTGTGAAGACCATTGGGGAACCGATTGGAAGCCCCAGGCTTCTGCGGTGTTGATTGAGGATGGTGATATCATCTGCCTTCTGAAAGGGGCTTCAAAGCCAAGCATTATTCGATTGTGCAAAGACCATTTCACCGTCATCACGCCGGCAGTGACACCTCAGCAACGACAACAGAAAGAGAGTAACCCGTCAGCAATGCCTCAGGAAAGGTATTCTACAAGTGGTCTCTGTGATATTCTCCTCACATGGAAAACCCCTCTGACTAAAACAGACTGTAAAGATAGGTCTGGGATGATGTTCCCGCTCATTAAAACACCAGACTTCCGAGAAGAGCCACTCGAGGCTCAGAAAAGACTGAAACATACCACGCTAGTAGTGATAGATATTGTCCTGAGGATGTTAGAGCGGGCAAGGTCCACAACCAAGGCAATAGAGCAACTACTCCGTCAAAGTGGAACAAAAGATCCAATCATCAGAGAAGTGGGTCCGTATTTCGACGATAAAGATACAACCCCTGCAGTGGCGCTTTCACGAGATCTCTTGTGGGACGAAGGAGATGACCTACAAATCTCAGAAGAAGCAGTCATAGCTGCAACAACCAATGCTGGATCATATGGTTTTCTCATTATTGAACTCTTCCTGCAGTACCAAGGAGCGAACCTCCCAGTCTCTGAAGAAGTGGTCAAGGCAGTGGCAGGGAATAGGTATGGTGGACATAAAACTATAGAGACTCTATTTCGATACCGAGGAGAGAATCTCCCAGTCTCTGAAGAAGTGGTCAAGGTAGCAGCAG